>NC_060064.1:23878136-24183574 GCF_020283565.1 Trifolium pratense | reverse complement strand
AACGACTCGAAATCCTCGACGATGAACGCCACGTCATCAGCTTCAGCATGATCGGCGGCGATCACAGGCTCGCGAACTACCGTTCTGTCACCACTCTTCATCCGTGTCCGATCTCCGATTCCGACGGTAACCACCGCTCCGGTACGGTTGTTGTTGAATCTTACGTCGTTGATGTTCCGCCGGGAAACACCACTGATGATACTTGTGTTTTTGTTGATACCATTCTTCGGTGCAATCTTCAATCTCTCGCGAAATTCGCCGAGAATTTGGCCGAAACGAGATCGAACCAACGATAAATTCATTCATCGATGTTCGTAAATTTTCCCTCTCTTTATTATTTTAACTTCTGATTTTTACTGTTTTCAACAATTTTTTACTTGTAATAATATTATTAGTGATTACTAAGTTGTTAAATATTTTGTTAATTTTATCATTGTTAGGTTAAGCAAGTTCTTGATCGTTTTTATTGTTTCACTTTGTTGAGAGAGTGAAAATTGAAACAAGGATTAATTTCTGTAATGTTTGATGTAATTAATCTTTGTTAATTTTCATTGTAGTAATTTTCAGCTGGACAAAACACATTGTTAGAAAAGGTTTAATTAATTAATGCACCGACTATAGTATATAATTTTATGTGCTAAATAAATTAATTGGATTCACGAGTTTGTGTGAGTTGTTTTGTAACTTGGGTAGTGGTGATGATTGATGTGAATGCTAAGTTTCTATCACATGAAATGGTGAGAGCTTTTGAATTTTGAGATTTCCACAAGTTAAGGCCATGATTTTGATGCAACTTGTGGTATGGGGTGAGGTTATGTTTGTGCCTTTACTTTCCGTCTTCCTTGCTTAAAATCTATCTATGATCATTTTATTTTTACCACATATCTAGTTCTCTTCATCACAAATCTATCTATATATGAAAAGATTTTTTTAACTATATTGTTGGTGCGAAAGTATTTACCGATTTTGTTCATGATTGATCTCTATCGTAAAATTTAGTTAACCATATTTAGTGTGTCTCTTCTATTTACGGGATGAAAAATACTTAAATGGTCAAGTGTTTGGTCAGAATATTTGGTCACACTTACATAAAAATAAATATTATTTAATTATTTAAAAAATACATATTATTTAAATTTATTTCAATTTTGTGAGAGTGATGAAATCAAGTGAACACCAAAAAATTTCTCCTTAATTTTGAGTCAGATCAATGGAATGTTGATTTATATGAATAGATATATGCTTGAGTTTAGGTAAATATTTGAAGCATATAATTGAGTTATATATTAGCTACTTACAAATTATCCTTTCCTTTGGTAAAATAAAATATTTATAATTAACCATCCTATATATTTGACTTGGTAAATATATAGTAGGATTATTATATTGCATTGTAGACTTATCAAAATAATATTACATTATATTGTTGTAATATAAAAAACTGATAAATTTTGGAATAGATGTGGAGAGGAATTCCTTGTATGCAGCAATTCTTTGAAATCTATTACTATTTGACTTAATAAATAAGCAATTGAAGAAAGCTTATCACAAGGAATTTCTTTACTTTCACTCTCCCCCAACATTATTATTGTTCACAACAAGTTGGGCTACTAGCAATACTAGTTATAAATTGACATTAATTAGATTCAGAAAAGTAAAAAATTATTATATTGAATTGAATTAATATGTAGCTAAGCTTAGCTGTATTCGGCTGTAACATATATGACTTTGTTTGGTCTTTTCAAAGAATGTATATTCCCTGAGTTCCAAACCATCCATGACAAAATAAATTATAATTTACGCAAGGACAGAAAAAGACATGCAAGTTGCAGCATAATAATAATAATAGTTGTATAGTACTATATTTTGCTGTTGTTCAGCCACATACATAGGGTTTATTTAATTCAATAATATGTAGAGAGAGAGTGTTGTATAGAATCAAAGGCAATATCAAAGAAAAAAATGTCGTCCAGCATGGGTTTGTTTGAATAAATCAGTGGTACGTCTTCGTCAGTTTATGCAAGTTGATGAGCAAGTTGGAGGGAGAGAGAAAAAAAAATATGAGAAATGCCTCTTCATGATCCTCGTGCTGTGTAGTTTTTAGTTTCTACCCCACTTTTATTGGAAGTGGATTGAGTGCGATCAATTCATATCCAGTCAAGTTGAGGTTATCATATTTGCTAAAAAGTTAGTCAAATAAAATTAAAATATTTAGATAAATTTAACTTTTGTAAAATAACATAAAATTACATGATTAGGGGTAATTAAAAGTACAAAAGAAATTGTGTAAAAAAAAAAGTATAAAAGAAATAAAGAAATAATAAATGAGAATAATAAGGGTAAACATTAGATTAAATTAAATGTAAAAAATTATAAGCTCATACGCAAGCTACTTAAAATAATATCTCAAAAAATACTACTAAACAGTTCAATTTTTATCAAACAAGCTTAGACCATCTCCAATGGTGTAGTACTTATTAAGTACTTATTAGGTAAAAACTCTCTCTCCTATTGGATCCATCTTATTTTTCATTAAAATATTTTTTTTATGAGACCCACTTTATTTTATATATTCAATTTGAATTAATGGATATTTATACCAAAACATAATATTTTTTTGGTACATCACAAAAACACAATTTTTGAACATGGTCTTGTCGAGCATATTTGACAACGTTTTGGGCATGATGATCAACAAAATTAAGAGTTTAATTTGTATGCACTGTCAGTGTAATATTTTTTTACACATGCACCCAATGATGTGTTGCCACATCATTTAATGAATGTGACACATCATGTGTTTTTAAACACCATACATGATGTGTTGATATATTATTGGACGCATGTATAAAATAACTTTACACTGACAATGTATATAAATTAAATTCTAAAATTAATTGTTTTTAAAATTATGTAATGTTATTTTAACTTATTTTTAATTATGTAATTCTTAAAATTTGGCAATATTATTTTAAATTAAATTTCAAATTTTAATTATTTTTTCGAATTATAAAAAAATAGTACATACTAAGTTTTTAATTTTATCATTCAATCAATTTATATTATAAAATAGATAATTAAATAATAAATTATTGTACACAAAAAATTCATTTTCGATTACCATATCGCTCCCAACAATGGTGAATACACAACACCCGT
The DNA here is from genome assembly GCF_020283565.1 of Trifolium pratense. Lineage (NCBI taxonomy): Eukaryota > Viridiplantae > Streptophyta > Magnoliopsida > Fabales > Fabaceae > Trifolium > Trifolium pratense. Next base: position 24,180,415 of record NC_060064.1, on the reverse strand, counting down.
GGAATCGATACGACAAATCAATGGCGAACTATGCAACCATTTACACGAAAACGAAGAAAAATTAAAACAACAAAAAATGTAAAAAAAATGAAAGAATATGAGAGAATGTGTGAACTTTTTTTTCCACACAAATGATCCTTTTTTTATAGAATTCACCATGAATTTTGATTGGCTGAAGCTATGTTACAACCACACACGAATGTCTCCACAAATGTCTCGACAATTTGACTGCATGAGAAACTGTTTATTTTATTGCCGACAGGTCCGCTTCCTAAAATGCAAATTCCGGTGTATGCAACAAACACTTTTTTTAATTTATTTATTTTTATCAAATTTTATAATTTTACACACTCGGTGCCTAATCAACGAGGAGAATAAAATTGAAAACTCGAGACTCAAGAGATACGCGAAAAACTCAGGGAGCACAAAAAGAAGAACTCAAGTTGTTAATGTGTATCATTTATGACACTTTATGTGAAAGTTTAGCATGTTGGATCCTCTCGGCCATGGAAGTGGCATTTTGATGTTGGCCTTTTGTTAACTTAAGTTGGATTTCGGATTTGGGCCTATGCTGAGATAATTTTCTCAATGATATTTTCTCTTTAGGCCCTTCATGGTTCTTTTTCACCCTCTGAATTTTACTTTTTTGCCCTTCAATAAAAACTTTGGTTTCTACGAACCGAATTTTTTTTGCCTTGAAAAAAAAATCGGTTTCTGTTAACCGAAATTTTCCTGAATTTGAACTAGAAAAAACTTCGGTTTCTACGAACCGAAGTTTTTATCAAGGGCAAAATTGGAATATTGGGGGGTATAAAAGATATATGGGGGGCCCGGAGAGAAAATATCTTTCTCAATTTGTCCCGAAAAAGTTTATTGGAAACATGCTTACGGTGTATTTTAATAAATTTGAGCATGTATAGACTAGTTTTTTCTCCATAAACTTAACTCAGTTGATAGAGATCATATATTATATGTCGAATCAAAGTTTGAACCTCAAACTTTACTTTTTTTTAATCTCCAGATATTACATTATCGATGGGTGTTAAATATGTTTTTAAGCTTAGACATTAAGGGTCAAATTATAACTATTAGGCTACTCGATAAAAAGAAATGGCTAGTTTACGTGACAAATTGTTGGGTCTTGAATATGTTTCTAAGCCTCAATTGTTGAACTTGACAAAGAAATTATTATTGTTATGATGAAAATATTCTCTCAAGTGAAATATAAAACCATAAGAATATGTACCAAAAAAAAAAAACCATAAGAAAAATAAAAGGGGACATGACCAAAAATAAATAAATAAATAAAGGGGGAAATTAAATAATATGTAAAAACAAGATTATGAATTTATTATTTGAAGTGACAATCATTACTAGAAATTCTCTCATATAAATGTGAAACAATGTTTGCATTTATTGATTGAATTTTACTGACTGAATTGTGGGAATTGATTCTCGATAGAAAAAACATGAGAGATTCACAATAAAAAAATAACTTTGTTTGAGTGGAATTTTTTATTTTTTTCAATCAAGGTAATTTTTTTTTTGTCCATAATTAACTAATTTCTTTTAACCAATATCTATGTGTTCCCTCGTTTGATAGTAGTCATTCAAGTAGTATAAACTAATTTATCTTCGGAAAATGTTAAACAATGCTCCATAACACTTTTTTTTTTGACTTAAAGATGCTTAACATTTCATTCATAATAATAAGGTTGTTACATGTCGGTACATCAATGAAAATATTAGAGCTAGCTAAAGATGTGACTATCCTCGCAAGAGCATGAACTGCATCATTTGTTTGTCTCCTATTAAACTCAACATGAGAGTTTTCAAAATACAAACTAAAAACACGTTTACATTCGTGACACTTGTTAAGCATATGAAAATTTTGTCTTGAAAATTATGCTTTCAATGTCTTAAGGGTGCGTTTGATTCATAAAACAGCAAGAACTAGACAGAACAATACATGACAGAACAAAATAATACAGGACAAGACAAAACTGTACCGAAGAGATATATGGCGATAATATTTTTATATTCGAAAATAAAATGGGTATTTTTGTATTTTTATAGTTGTACTGTGGACAAAAAGTTGTTCTGTGGTTCAGTGAGAGACAAAAAATCTTGTTTTTGTCCTTCCCATGCTGCATAATTTGTCCAGTCCCATCACCGATTTCAAATCAAACAGGGTACAACAAAAATTATCCAGTCCAGTTCCCTAATTTTTAGCAGATCAAACGCACATCATCATTAATTTAGTCTTGTATTTCCTTTTCTAGTATACTTAACAAATGCTCTTAAAGCACCATTTACCACGACCTTTTATCTTTATCATGTGAATTTCGTAGGTAAATTACTCTTGTTCAGGGGTCCTCTTTGTATATATAAGTTAGCTTATTATATTAGCGCTTATTTTATTTTTTTTCACAAAAGCTTATTATATTAACTTATAAATTTGTTTGATAAAAAGGTGTTTGGTAACAACTAACAAACTTTTTTCATTATAGTAACTTATAACTTTTCTCATATACTATATTTTAAGGTCCCGTTTGACCCTACTTATTTTCTACTTTTCTATTCTCCTTAAAAGAAATAGAGAAGTAGAAATTTGTATTTGACCTTATTTTTTCTTAAAAGAATTAGAGAAATAAAGTAAAGAAGTAGAAAATAAGGAGAAGTTGGGTCAAACATAATTTTTTATCTCTTTACTACTTTTAAGGAGAAGAAAAAAAAATAGAAAATAAGTAGGGAAAAACGGACCCTAAATAGCGTTTGAGTTTATAGCTTATAGTTTTTCATAATCCAATTTTAACCTTATTATTTTAAATTCTTTATTATTTTAAATAAAAAACTATCTACTCACCAAAATAACTATCCACTCACATAAAATAAACATCTACTAAGTTAGCTTATAGCTTATTATATTAGGTTATAAGCTTGTTTCATAAAATCAAAGGTGTTTGATAACAAGCTTTTTTCACTTTTTTCAGATGCTATTTTAAATAGCATTTAAGCTTCATAGTTTTTTACCTTTCATTCTAATTTTAACCTTACTATTTTAATTTCTTCGATTTTTTTAATATAAAAAAACTACTCACTCATAAAATAATTATCGACTCACATAAAATAATAATGTACTTTTATGTCATTTTGTACTTGCTACAACTAAATTTACTAAACACTTTAATTTTACTCTACTAGCTAATTTTTCAGCTATCTGCTAAAAATTAGCTTATCAGTTATCAACTAACTAGCTAGTAGCTTTTCAACTATGATAGTTTCTAATATAAAATTATACACAAAGAAAAACAAAATTCAATTAGCCTTTTAACCCATCCGAAGAGAACAAGTAAATCAACCTAAAATCTAAAAAAAAAGTAAAATTAGGCAAAATCATTAAAGAAATCTAAACGATGATATCGAATGCGAAAAACCGTGAAATTCAAATGCAATGAACCGTGAAATCCAAATGACGATAAATTGATGAAATCCGAATGCGACAAACCATGAATCTAAAGTAGTGGTTCACGAAATAGCTTAGAGATGGGAGTGAGAGAGAGGTAAAAATCGATTATGCAGAAAATTAAGAGTGAAAGTTTTGGTCGTTGAAGAGTGACGGTTATGAAAATTGAGAGAGCAAATGTTTTACAAAATTGAGAGTGAAAAGTGAAGGTTTAGGAAAGTGGGAGTATAAATAGAACGAAGAGGAAGAATGAAAAAAATAACGGAGAAAATCAGATTACTTTAGCCACGGTTAAACCGTGACCCATTATCTTTACCTCTGTTCAATTTAACCGTGGTTAATTAAAATACCGTGTGTGTGGCTAAACAGCGAATATTTGTAGTGATGCAACGATCTTTTATATCATTGATAATAATGGAAATTCTAATTTACAAAGCAAAGTAATAATAATTATATAGTCTAAGTTTTATCGCGTCTTTCTAAAAATATTGTTTATATTTAGACTGCAAAATTTTAATAATTGATTTTGTGTTATAAAATATAAGTAATAGTAATAATATATAAGTATAGAGGAGAGAAGAAGAGAAGAGAGAAAGAATAGAATTAGTCTGATTGACCAAGTGAGTAGTTTACATTAGTCATAGGTTCTATTTATAGGCAAATGTAATGGGCCAATAACATGGGTAAGAACCTATATGGACATCCACTAAATATTCATAACACTCCCCCTTGGATGTCCATCGAGGATATGCCTCATTAAAACCTTACTAGAAAAAAACCCAGTGGGAAAAAATTCTAGTGAAGGAAAAAGAGTACAATCCTTTTACAATATATTTATTTCTCCCCCTCAACTAGACAATTTCAGCATTTCCATCACCTTCTGCAGCTAAGTTAATTTCAGCATCAAGGGCCCAAGCCAAACAATTTTTTCCAAATATCAATTTTTTCCTTACGGATCGTCTTGGTACAATTTTTTCCAAATATCAATTTTTTCCAAATATATATCAATGTTCCCAAATATAACAAGTGTGCAGTAATGAGCTTAAAACTGCTCTGCAGAACAACAACTGCCACCGGCAGAACAACAACTGCCACCGGAACCACCAGATAAAGGAGGAAGTGGCAACGGATCTAATATTGATAAGGTGCATGAAAAAAGAGAGATGATATCCTTTAGGGATAAAGTGTTAGGGAAACAAGCTGTTATCGCAAGGGAACGTGTGGATCTATTAGCTAATAAGTTGGCTAAGGTTGAACTGGTAAAAGGAAATCGTTTAATGCCGATGCTCCACGTTGAAGGGAAAGTTATAGAAGAATTGAGTATACCATGGAAGGATGCTTTGGTGATTAAATTATTGGGAAAGAAGTTAGGATACAACACGATGAAGAATAAATTGGAAACTACATGGAAACTAGTAGGAGGCATAGAGTTGATGGATATTGGTAATGCTTTCTACATGGTGAAGTTTGATGGAGAAGATGACAAGAACAAGGTGATAAATGGGGGTCCTTGGATGATCTATGATCACTACTTGGCCGTTAGTCAGTGGTCTCCAACTTTCAACGCGGCTACTGCAACGATCGACAAGACGATGGTGTGGATCCGGGTTCCAAGCCTGAACCTTGTTTATTATGATGAAAGTTTACTTTGGGCCCTGGCATCAATGGTTGGCAATCCTGTAAAGGTTGACCTTCACACGCTGCGAGTAGAACGGGGAAGATTCGCTAGAATGTGCGTTGAAATTGATCTCACAAAGCCGGTAGTTGGTCGAGTAGGAGTCAACGGCGAATGGTATCAAGTTCAATATGAAGGGTTACACATCATATGCACTCAATGTGGATGTTATGGTCACCTTCTAAAAGACTGTGCACAGACAAAAAAGAAGCCAGTTACAGAGGTTGCGAAAACCGCCAATAGTCCCGCAACAGAAGGCACTCCGGTGACACCTCCACAAACTCAAATCGAGGCTAAAATTACGGAGGAGAGCGCTTGGAATATGGTTTCCAACAGAGAGGAAGGAGATCCAGATTTTTTGCACGGTGATTGGATCAGAGTGGAGAGAAAGAAACGGGGAAATAAATTTAATGCTAGCAATAATAGTGGGATTCCGTTTCCTACCAACGTGCAAAATCACAGCAAGCAGCTAAACAAGCCTGTAATTGAACACAATAATGGAAATCATGTTAATGCAAGTCAACGGTCTGAAGCTGGGCCCAATCAAAATTCAAAAAGGAAATTTAAAAAGAAGAGGCCTAGATATGACACCACTGGTACAAATAAAATTAGTCAGCATGTAACTTCCAAGGTAGATGTTTCTACATCAATGGGAGTATACAATGGTGGACATAATACAATAAATGCCAAGGTTACTCAAATTCCAAACCATATACAAATGGAAAAGAATGCTAGCCTAATTAAGAGTGGAATTCCAAACGTGGAAAATATTCATGGAGCTTCCACTAGTATTGCACAAAAGCATCACAAGGATTATGATATTGGGAATGGTAGTGTAAAACAAAACATTTCAAAATCCACACATGTTGACATAGCTTCAGCAACAATAGTGGGTGCTGCGCAAAATATGTCACCTGAGGAAATGAAGAGCAGTTTTGGTGCTGCGGAGGATACAAGCATGCATCTAAATTAATGGGTTTTATTGCTTTTAACTTAGTGTGTTTTATTTATTATTTTTTTATTTATCTTTTAATGATATTGATAAATTGGAATTGTAGAGGTGCTCAAGGAAAAATTTTCCGTCGAGCACTAAATAATTTCTGCAGGAAAAACAAAGTCGATATGGTAGCTTTGCAAGAGACTCGATGTAGTGGCAACACTGCCATTAACACCATAAGAAAGCTCGGTTTTAAAAACCATTTTCTTGCTGAAGCTAGGGGGTTCTCCGGCGGAATATGGCTTATGTGGAATAGAATGGATATTAAAGTCCATTTAATTAAAAATGATTTTCACTTTCTTCATGTGCAGGTGAATGAGCAAAATACGGAACCATGGTTGCTCACTGTGGTCTATGCTAGTCCTCGAGAACAGGAGAGGGAGGGTACTTGGCAACAACTGCGAAATATGGCTGATACCACTACTGAGCCTTGGCTTATGATGGGTGATTTTAATGAGATAGCTAGTCCAGATGAAAAAAAAGGAGGCGCTCAGTTAGATATTAGTAAATGTCAAAAATTCAATTGTTGGATTAATGAGTGCAAATTGATGGAAGTTACTACTGCAGGTACCAGATTTACTTGGAGAGGGCCTAAGTGGAATGGGAGAGATAGAGTCTTCAAGAAGCTTGATCGAGTTCTCTGCAATGTCGAGTGGAGACTTAGATACCAAGAAGCGTTCGGCAGGGTCCTACCTCGTGTGCAGTCTGATCATCATCCCATTATGATTCTTACGGAGGGTGAATCTAATATTAGTAGGAATCGCCCTTTTCGTTTCGAGGCTGCGTGGACTACTCATGCTGATTTTCATCACTTCCTTAAAGATAAATGGAGACGAGACAATAACTTGGTGGAGCAACTTCATCAACTCACTCCCCTTCTGAAGGAATGGAATAAGGATACTTTCGGTAATATTTTCAGAAGAAAGAAAGAGTTACTTGCTAGATTGAATGGTATTCAGAATAGCTCCAGTTATGGTTATAGTGCTTTTTTGGATTCACTTGAAAAAGAGCTTCAAGAGAAACTAGCCATTACTTTATACCAAGAGGAGTGCTTATGGTTTCAAAAATCTAGAGGTAAGTGGATCTCAGATGGTGACCGTAATACCAAGTATTATCACTCGAAAACCATTATCCGAAGAAGAAAGAATAAAATTATTTCCTTGCGTAACGAGGCGGGAGATTGGGTGGAAGATTCTGAGACACTTAAAGATATGGTGCGAAATTTCTATATTGACTTATACAAAGAAGAGCAACCAATCAGGGAACCATTGGTTTCTTCGTCTACTTATCCTATGAATCTTGAGGCGAATCAGATTAGATTGAGTGCTCTGGTTAGTTTTTCAGAGTGCAAACGCACTTTGTTTGATATGGGACCCCACAAGGCGCCGGGTGAAGATGGCTATCCAGCCATGTTCTTCCAACAATGTTGGGATACGATAGCAAATTCTCTCTATCAGTATGTGAACCAGGTTTGGTCTAACCCTTCTCTTTTATCTTTTATTAATAATACTCTTATTGTGATGATCCCCAAAGTTGATAAGCCGGAGTCTGTCTCTCAATTTCGTCCGATTGCCCTGTGTAATGTGACTTATAAAATTATTACTAAGGTTATTGTTAACAGACTCAAGCCTTTGCTGGATGGCATTATTTCCCCTTATCAATCTAGCTTTATTCCAGGACGTACCATTCACCACAACATCATTGTGGCTCAAGAGATGGTACACTCCATGGCTAAGATGAAAGGTAAACGAATGTTCATGTCTATAAAAATTGATCTAGAAAAAGCTTATGATCGTCTCAATTGGAACTTTATTGAAAATTGTATGACAGAGTGTAAGTTTCCCTCTAAACTTATTAGCATAATTCATTATTGCATTACTTCTCCCTCCTTTAGAATTTTGTGGAATGGGGACAAGACGGATAATTTCTCTCCTACGAGAGGCATTCGTCAAGGAGATCCATTATCACCATATTTATTTGTTATTTGTATGGAACGACTCTCCCATATTATTGCTGATCAAGTGGAGGCTAACTACTGGAAGCCAATGCGAGCAGGTAAATCTGGCCCTCAAATTTCACACCTCCTTTTTGCTGACGATCTTCTTCTTTTTGCAGAGGCTTCGATTGAACAAGCTCATTGTGTGATGCATTGCCTTGACCAGTTTTGCCAAGCGTCAGGTGTAAGACCCCGATATTTTACACGGATTTTATTTTGAAATATTTTATCGTTGTGGAAATTAAATTATTATATTTTATAATTTATTGGGTTAGAATATTATTTTATAATATGGTCTAATGTATTTGTTTTAATTAGAAGGAAAAATAAATTAGATGTATCGATAGTAAAAAAATAATATGTGGAGCATATATAATGAGTTAAGGATTTACTAGTAAGTAGTATATTTAGCTAACAAAAACTAAGAATCAATCCCTATATCTGTACTCCAACGTGAAGATAGAAACCACTCAAACATATTACTTCTTGTTTAATTTTTAATATTAAAAATTGATATAGTATGGGTAGACATGAAACATATATAGGTACACGGCTGAAGAAAATAAGATTTTATGTTTTGAAAATAAATTGTAACTTCTTTTCCCCTATTTACATGATCACAATACCACTTTCCACTATGTAGTATAATACCATTTATTTAGGAAAAAGTTAGTGGGAGGATTATCACCTATTTAAGTAACCATCGGTTCTCTCTCCTTTGGATTATTCTTTCCCTTACTGGTTCTATTACGCTTAGAAAATAGAGAGAAAATTTAGAGACGGTGAAACTATAAAATTAGAGACTTAATGGCGAAAGGAGGACGAGCGGAAGGTCAACTAAGAATTAGCAAATAGGTTTTGTCACCAAGTGTGAGCTTATAGTGGAGCATGTGTTGATTAGGAGTTGCTGCTATTAAGGTTAGAGGGTCCTCCGTTGCTTGTTTATTTTAATTATACATATGCTTATGTGATCTTTATGGTGTGCGTAAATGATATATGAATTCTTGTGATGCATAGTTTATTTCCTTGTTGTTAACGTGATTTATTATGTCTTCTGATTTGGTGATTTGGGTTAACAACGGTGTCTTTGGTTGGTGATTGGGGTTATCATTGGAGAGGTCTTGTCTCTAAACCGGTGTTAGAACAAGACTGTTTTGATTAATTGCTCGGCGGAGTAATTTTTTTGGTGTGACTAACTTAGCGGTGATAGGGGGTTCATTTCCTTTTTGGTGTGGTTTGGAATAATACCCAACGGTGGGGTACCGAACCATAATACCCAACGGTGGGGTATTGTGTCCAACGGTGGGACACTGTCCAATGGTGGGACAAATTACTCTGCGGAGCAGTGATATCCGGATCATATAAGGTGCATTAGAATGACATGTAGACTAACCTTTAGGATTTGGTGAAACATTGGAGAATGTAACTATGGTGTTGTGTGGTAAGTGATTAATAACTACTTACTTTATTGTTGGTAAATTATGAGTTTTCCATATGTATATATGCATGCTTAATTGATGTTTTCCTATGTTTTGGAGCGACCCTCATGTATAAATTTGGCCAGGTTACTAAATCAGTAGATCAGAGTTGCGCAGCAGAAACGTGGTGACATGTAGTTGAGGCTCCGAAATTCGTGGACATCGGTGCTAGTCTTGTCGAGAGAGATTCTCACAAGCATCCGGAGTTATGACCAGCTATAGATTAAGTGTTTGGGTAGTAAAAGGCCAATAGTGTTGGTTTAGAAATTTATTTTGAGTTAAAGAGAAATTCAATCTTTTGAAATTACATTACTCTAAATTATTAATTTGGAGAAATCTATTATTATAATACTAAATAATACTAAATATTTAGCATTATGAGTTTATTTTATTCTTTTAAAAAAAAATGGTTCATCGTTTTGGTTAAAATTTAGTTAATTAACGTCCCAAAAATTTGGGATGTTACATCAGGCCAGAGGATTAATAATCAAAAGACTCAAATATTTTTCTCCAAAAATGTTGACCAACAGCTCAAAGGTGACATCTTGCAGCATACAGGATTCACACAAGTTGATAGTCTTGGCAAGTATTTGGGGGCTAATATTGCTCCCGGGAGAACAACAAGAGGGAAGTTTGAACATATTATAAGCAAGATGCAAAACAGGTTAAGTGGGTGGAAACATCAATGTCTGAGTTTTGCTGGTAGACTTACTCTGACAAAATCTGTGTTGAGCTCTATACCGTACTATCATATGCAATATGCTAAGATCCCTAAAACTCTTTGTGATGAGATGGAGAAAATTCAGAGAGGTTTTTTGTGGGGAGACACTGAACAGAAGCGTAGACCTCATCTGATTAGTTGGGATGTTTGTTGCTTGCCAAAGAAAGCTGGAGGACTCGGAATTAAAAGTCCTCATCAAATGAATGATGCCTTCCTTATGAAAATTCTTTGGAACATGATCAACAAACCTGATAACCTTTGGTGTAAGGTCCTTTACAATAAGTATGGTAGGAAGAAGGATTTCCGACATGCTATTAGTTCTCAACCATACGACTCCCCTCTATGGAAATCCCTTGCTTGCATTTGGGACCAGTTCCAGAACCATACTGTGTGGCAACTAGGAGATGGGAAAAATATAAATTTTTGGTTGGACAAATGGGCTCCTTGTGGTTCATCGCTGATGTTGAATGCTACCCAACAGTTTGTTGACACAACTCTCACTGTCAAAGATGTCGTGACGATTAATGGTCATTGGAATATTGACTTCATAAAGGCACATCTACCCCCTGACAAGGCTAATCAGGTGTTGGCCATTCCTGCGCCCATGGAAGCTGATGGTCCTGACTCTCTTGGATGGAAAGGAACTAGTACTCGCCACTTCACAGTTCAAAGCGCCTATGAACTTCAGTGTCAAAATTTAAACCATATTGAAGGGGATTGGCAAAAGATATGGGACTGGAAGGGTCCCCACAAACTCCAAAATTTCATGTGGATAGCGGCACATGAACGTCTCCTAACTAACTATCGCCGAAGCAGATGGGGGATTGGAGTTTCACCCATTTGCCCTAGTTGTGGGAATGGTGACGAAACACTTTTACATGTTTTGCGAGATTGTGTTTACGCAACCCAGGTATGGATCAAGTTAGTTGCCTCAATTCATATTACTAATTTCTTTTCTTTGAATTGCAGGGACTGGATCTTCAAGAACCTCGCCAATCAAGTGTATGGAACACGCAAAGAGGAGTGGCGATCTATATTCATGGTGACCTGTTGGAATCTCTGGACGTGGAGGAACAAATCTATTTTTGAGGAAGACTTTCATCGGCCTACTGATCCTATTCGGGTCATTCTTGATTTGGTTCAAGCTATTGATAGGGGCGGACATCTTCACCTAATAAGAGGGTCGAGACGTATTGACACTATCTACATTGGCTGGAAGAGACCACAAGGAGGTTGGGTTAAACTTAATTGTGATGGAGCCTATAAGGAGTCCTTGGATCTTGCAGGATGTGGGGGCCTTATTCGAGACTGCGACGGTCAATGGCGAACAGGTTATACTCGAAAGATCGGAACATGTGATGCTCTTCATGCTGAGATGTGGGGAATGTATGAGGGGTTAAAGATAGCTAGACGCCAAGGTTTTTCACATATAATTGTGGAAAGTGACTCTAAATTGCTAGTGGACATGGTTACAAATAATTGCCAGATTAATGGGGCTACTCCCGTTCTGATTCGTCGAATCCGAGATCTTATTAATCTTTCTTGGCATGTTCAGGTTAACCATACCTTGCGAGAAGGCAACAGATGTGCTGATTGGTTAGCTTCATATAGTCTAACAAATGATTCATTTTTTCCCATTGTTTTAGAGGCCCCACCGAGGGAGCTGCAGAGTATCTTGTTTGATGACATTTCAGGGGCTTGCATGCCTAGAAATGTTCGTCTAATTTCGTAGTTTTTTTTTTCTTTATTTGGGCTTGTTGCCCTCTTTATGTACCAAAAAAAAAAAAATAACAAGTGTGCAATTTTTATTTTTTTCGGATACCAACCTATTCACTAATATTTTGGTACTTTAAACCAACTTTTCTAAACTTAAGGCTCATCCAACCAAAGTTAGACTGAACTTTACCGCAATATACTCTTTTGTCACTTATTATTATATATACTTTTCCCATGAAATCATCACATTAAATTATCTGACTTATTTAATTTTACAATTTGATATTAGCATCAAGAATGTCCAATCTCTCGAAACTACAATTTGAGGCTCTAGATATTTCTGGAAAAAATTATTTGGCTTGGGCCCTTGATGCTGAAATTAACTTAGCTGCAGAAGGTGATGGAAATGCTATCAAAACAGGAAATAATGCATCAGAACAACAAAAAGCAAAAGCTTTGATATTCATTCGCCGTCATCTTCATGAAGGCCTGAAAAATGAATACCTTACTGTTAAAGATCCACTTGTGCTGTGGAATAAGTTAAAGGAAAGATATGAACATCAGAAAACAATAATTCTCCCCACAGCTCGGTACAATTGGATACACTTGCGGTTGCAAGATTTCAAAACTGTAACTGATTATAATTCTGCAATGTTTCAAATTACTACTCAACTAGAGTTGTGTGGAGAAAAGATAACAGATGCTGATATGTTAGAGAAAACCTTTTCTACTTTCCATGCCTCTAATGTGCTCCTGCAGCAGCAGTATAGAGAGAAAGGGTTTACAAAATATTCTCAATTGATTTCTTGCCTACTTTTGGCTGAACAGAATAATCAACTCTTAATGAAAAATCATGAGGCCCGTCCCACCGGTGCCGCTCCATTCCCAGAAGTGAATGTAGCTTCACACCAATATGATCGCGGTCGCGGTCGTGGTCGCGGTAATGATCGTGGCCGCGGTCGTGGTCGTAATCATAATCATATTGGAATTTTTAAGAATTCATATTCTCGCCAAAAGCGGCAAAATCATGAAAAGGGAAACGGTGGACAGAGTAGTAAGAATAATGAGAATATTTGTCATCGCTGTGGAAGCAAAAATCATTGGGCTCATACCTGTCGTACACCCAAACATCTGATCAATCTCTATCAGCAATCACTAAAAGAGAAAAGGATTGAAACTCATTTTGCTATCGATGATGCTGTTGAAGATGTTCATCCAAATTATACTCATTTTGCTATCGATGATGCTGTTGGAGATGTTCATCCAAATTATGGTAATATGGATGTCACTCATTTAGAAATTGGTGATTTCATTGATGATCCAAATGGAAGAATTGATCACCTTATTGGTGATGGGAGTATCAAGAAGTAGTTTTTTATATATAGTTGTGGCTACTTATTTTGGATTTTATATGTAATAATTAAGCTATTATGCTTAAACTTGCGGACCAGATTTTTTTCATATAACATTGTCATTGGTATTTCATTCTTATTGCTATTGTTATTTCATTCTTATTAGACAATTGATATACTTGCCATAATGGTTGGAAATATTATCTTGCACTAAAGGGTTGCAGGTTCGAATCATAGTCAAGACAAAATTGTATTATTTGGAAAAAATTGGAAAAAATTGATATTTTTTTTATTTTTTTATTTTTTTTAAAATAAAACATTGATAGTTATATTTGGAAATAGTATTAAATATGAAGATTTGTCATAATTTAGAATTTTTTAACGGAAAAATCAATACGGCAATTGACCTTTGTTTTTAAGGTTATATTACTGCAGGCCGTAAAAACAAACGGTGCAATTCATGCTACATGAATTCTGTGAAATTTACTTAGCAATTGAATTTTATAATTTTATCCATTGAGTTCTTCAGGAACTATATAATAAATCACTATCAATTTACAATCCTCCAAGGATGTAGGGATATTGAATTCGTCTAGAATTCATTGAAGAGAAAAAGAAGTTGTTTTATTAGTTCTTCAGGAACTATATAACACATAAAAGTATTTTGATGTGCAATCCATTAGGGATGCATGGTGATAAATGGTGATATTTCGTAAGTTCTTCAGGAACAAAATTAATTTTTTCTAAGTTCTTCGGGAACTAAGATTATGAATTCTTCGGGAATTCATGTATTAAATGTCTAAGTTCTTCAGGAACTAAGAATAGGTTCTTTAGGAACCAAGATTATGAATTCTTCGAGAATTCATGTATTAACTTTCTAGGTTCTTCATGAACCAAGATTATAAATTCTTAAACATGTTTATGTTCTTTTGGATGATCGAAGTGTCGATGTTTCACCATACAGGTGTCGGTCACGAAGCATAATGATGCTTCACCAGACTATTGTCGGTCACGAAACTCAAACAATATCAAATATCCAAGATACATATTATAAATAAATAAATAATTGATCAACATTTTATGTAATATTAATGATCAAAGTGTTATGCTTCACCATACAAATGTCGGATATCACGAAGCGTAAACAACATTGAATCAATTAAATACATAAAGAAATGATGCTTATTTATTTATTTAATTTTTAATTATTATTTGATCTTTATAAGTATACAAGGTTCAAACGATTGATAATCATATAATATTAAAAAAATAAAAACTACTTTTGATTTCATAAAAATAGAATAAGAATTGCGTACCTCAATTGGTTAGAGTGTCGTGCTGATAACGTGTTATAAAATATAAGTAATAGTAATAATATATAAGTATAGAGGAGAGAAGAAGAGAAGAGAGAAAGAATAGAATTAGTCTGATTGACCAAGTGAGTAGTTTACATTAGTCATAGGTTCTATTTATAGGCAAATGTAATGGGCCAATAATATGGGTAAGAACCTATATGGACATCCACTAAATATTCATAACATTTTGAAATTTTATTGAAAATATAAACCTTTTTTATGATAATTTTGAAATTATCATACCTGCCCAAGGTCCACCTCCGATGTATAAATATTTTCTTTTGGAATATCAGAGGTATTGATAATCCTTCTTCTCGGATTACTTTAAAAAGTTTATATTTGCTTCATAAACCTGATTATTTTCTTGCTGAACCTATGATTAGGGCCGGTTCCGAGATTTTGGAGGCCCAAGACAAATAATAAAAATGAATCCCTAATAATAAATACATTTTTTTTTTAAAAAAAAACATCATTTATCTGAATTGTAAATAATATTAACAACATCAAAATTGGTATTTCTTATACCATTTTTGAGGATTTGCAATAAAACTTTTGATGTTAAAAAAAAAATTATTCATCTATGTAACTAACATTAAAAAAAAAGTTATATTTCGCAACGTTAACGTTAAAATTGAACCGATAAATAAAAAATTGAAAGATAATTAATAAATGAAATTATTATAATATCCATTAGGAAACAATTATAAAACAAATAGGCATATTATGCTAAAATGTAAAAAAAAAAAAAAAACTACAGAGTATGGGTAACACGGGACCCCATCATCCTAGAAACTTAGCGACAATCCGCGCGCCACTGAGCCAATGAATTTCTATTGTAATATTATCTCCGCAAAACTATATAACCAATACTATGATTTGTTGGGCTGATAAAAAAAATTGAGGCCCTAATTTTTTGGAGGCCCTGGGCTCGGGCCCTGCTTGCCCTAGCCCAAAACCGGCTCTGCCTATGATATAAATTTTATTTGAGCATGTTCTATCGTTGGTGGAATACTTTGCCTTAGCTCATATATGATGATTTTCGCTTGTATAGATTTGGTTTGGTTGCATTTAGTTCACCAAAAACAAAAAATAAAAATATAAAAGTATTTTGAAAATATTATTTTTAATTCCGAAAAACCTTCTTTAAAAAAAATTTTAAGCCTTTTTTATGCGTTGGACCTATTCTAGATATTAGTCTCCACAATTATACACACATGATTAATTTATATATACAGAAAAATGTTGACGAAAGATTGACAATTTAAACAATAGATTCTCATTGCTCCTTTTTCATTATCTCTAATATACGAAAAGTTTTACAGCTTGCTTAAATTGCAGTAATTGAGTGAGAAAGTTTTCCTACAGTGTGTGGAAAGTGCAGAAGTAAAGGTAATGTAAAAGAAGTGAATGCCTTACAATACTAAAGTTACTCATAACCAAGTTAAGATAAGTGTTTGCTTATTCTTCAAGGAAAATTATTGAACCCTTAAAGTCATTTTTTTTTAAATTTGTATATTTAGAAATACTTTTAGCTTTTTATTCCAACTTCATGTATTAATGTGACGTACCATAGCCAGTCTTCTAAGTTTTCCTTTTTTATTTTCTTGTTATTTATGTGTCAAACCGATCTAAAGTAAAAAAAAAAAAAAACCAACAATTTTTTTATATTAACCCTCTGGTTTTAGGGGAAAGGGACTCCGATAATCTAGAATTCGGCTGCAAGTTAAGTAAAATCTGACAAAAAATTGTTTTCATTATAAATTAAACTCGGATTTTTCCGAACGATTCATCCTATTTACGACATGAGCTTAATGTTTTTGGTTAAAAGCATCAAAATTTAATCTAAAGGGTATCTTATCTGTTTTTCCACTATATCTATGAAGTATATTCATAAGAGCAAAATTATAGTATTTGCTGGAAAGCACAATGAAGCTTCAAGCTTACTTCAAGCAAAGTTATTTGGTTGTGTAAACGTCAACAACATAACCAACTGATATATAGTTAAACAGGGCCTGCACACATAGTCAATATCAAACCAAATTTGGAGATTAAATATACCTAAATATATAGTAAAATGTAATATATGTTTAGTTTACTTGTAGTATACAACTTTAACTAATGGGTCCATTAGTACTTTTAATGTCTAACAATGATTTGGCTGCAAATAATACTAATAATTTCAATACCAAGTGTTGGGGAAAAAAATTTCCAAATGGAGAAATTTACATTTTATTTGGACATGAAAAAGTAAAGTGACTTTCACTATAAAAGAAATTGTAGTAAGAAAGTACACATATATGGATGACTTACATCTTTTACATTATTGCAGTACAATCAACTGCAATAATCCAACAATTTTGAGAAAACACTTTCAAAAGTTGGATTAATCGAACAATTGAGGTAAATTCTAATATGGATCACTTCATCAAGTGGTCTATGGTGGACCAGTCATGAATAACATTATAACGAATTCGAATTTTACAAAATCCACCGTTGAATTGAAAGTTTATATCATATAGATCATCCATAGAAAAATTGAAAATAATTTGATATGTTATTAAGACACATCAAGATTAATGGTTTATTAAATAACGTAAATCTTGATGGGTCTCAATAACATATCAAATGATTTTCAAAAAATTTTAAAAAATTTATGGATGATCTATACAATATAAGCTTTCAATCCAACAGTAAATTTCATAAAATTCATATTCGGTAGATCACTTGTCCACGGTGGACCACTTGTGAACGTGGTCCACCGTATCATTAGCCCAACAATTGATATTTGGCTAAAATAGAATGTAGAACTGTATAGATGATTCAAGTTGCCTTAGATATGGAGAAGGAGAACAAATCAAATGGCATCATCACGCAAGGACAGGTTTAGAAGGGAGATTAACAGAGGCCACAGTCCCCCTTCATACTAGCATGCATGTTGTCATTGTAGTTTTAATTTCACTTTTGGTCCCCCTACTTTGTTAAACTCATGAAAATTGTTCCCGTTTTTTAATTGAACTTTTTGGACTTTATATTTTCCTCCTAAAAATGGTATATTCTTTGTACCAAAAATGGTAAAAAAATTTGGTCAAGTAAAAAAGTGATTTATTATCTCAATATTAAATTTAATGACAATATCTCTTACTAGAATTTACCTTTTTGACGTGAAAAGTCGGAATTTTTATGAGAAAACGCACGGGTTAAGATAAAAAATACAACAAATGTTAAAATAGAGTGGCCAACAATTCCAACTTAAAAAAATGGGGCCCCACAAGTGGACGGTGAGATTGGTCCCCTTGGATTAATCGGTCCTAAAGCTGGATACAAAGTTTAAAAAAAAAAAAAAAAAAACAATTCCAACTTAAAAAAAGTAGCCCTTAAAATACAAATTCACAATACTAACTTTTTATTTATCTTAAATTTGATCCTCCCTAAGCTTAATTCCTGCCTCCGTTCCGGTTGCTCTCAACAGAAGAACTTTAAATATTGTAACAAAAAAAAAAAGAAGAAGAACTTTAAATATTAACTTACTTACTTTAGTAGGTATATTTTATTCTAATTAAATACCTTTTTTTAACATTTCTTCATCAAATCATTAGATGGTACCATTTAGTTAGTTTCACTAGGATCATGTCAACAACAAAAACTTCAAAATGCATCATACTCTACCTACTAATTTTAGTGAACAAGTTGGCTAGATAATATAATAATTAATAATATAATAACAAAATTCTTTTTCACCAACCGATTACAGTGAAGCTTAATAAAGGAGGAAGAAATGATGCAAATGTACCTTAGCCCTTAGGAGATCAAATAAAGAAAAATGACAATAGCAAAGGCATACCAAATAATAGTGATAGGAAACACTTGGGGAATCAAAAATATCTTTCATTCTCTTGTAGCAATCTTAACCACTCTTTTAGTTATCACAACCATTTATCAAACACAAGATAGATCAGGAGTAAAACTATCTCAAAAAATAAATGTCTCTATTGACTCATTAAATTCATCAAAGTGTGACTTATTTTCTGGTAAGTGGGTTTTTGATAATGTATCTTATCCATTATATAAAGAGAAGGAATGTTCTTTCATGTCAGATCAATTGGCTTGTGAGAAGTTTGGAAGGAAGGACCTAAGTTACCAAAATTGGAGGTGGAAGCCTCACCAATGTGACTTGCCTAGGTGTTTCTCTCTTTCTCTCATCATACATAACATTTTTAAGGATTAAATTAATTTTTAGTCCCTATAAATTTGTCACTATTCGTTCCGTGAGTGCATCTCAAATGGTAAAAGACTCTGAAAATATTTGATATGATAGGGTGTAGTACGATACTCCTTTACTACACACTTTAGTGTATGCGAGTTTCACAACCAAATCAATTGTCACTATTCAAGCTTAGTCCCTACATCAATTTCTTTTTTAATTTTAATTTTAGTCTCTACTTTTATTAATTTGTACAAAAATAGTGCTTTTAGAACTTATAAAAGAAAAACAGGAACTAAAATTGTGATATTTTTTGTAGGAACTAAACTTAAAAAATCGCGAATTCTACGAGAACTACAAATATATTTAAGTTTTTTTAAGATTGTAATTGTTGTTATGGTTTATATATACCTATATTTATGATATGATTAATCAGGGTTGGCTATGTTTTTGAGCTTTGTGTGGAATGTGGTTATTGTTTCTATGTTAAAAAGGTTCAATGCCACAAAATTGCTTGAAAGGCTAAGGAACAAGAGGCTTGTATTTGTGGGGGATTCACTCAACAGAGGTCAATGGGTTTCTATGGTTTGTCTTGTTGACTCTATAATACCTTCATCTCTCAAATCCATGCAATCCATTGCCAATGGTTCATTAAACATTTTCAAGATCAAAGTAAGTTTCCACTCTCATAATAAGCTTTACAAATATAAACATGCATGGTCTCTTTAATTATATGTTTCTTTTTTTTTCTTATGTATTTTATATCATATTTTAAGAATAAAAAAATTAGAGGGAAAACCTGATTAGAGATGAATTGGAAATGTTCCAATAGTAAAGTAAATAAAACAGGAGTCAGGAGCCTCCCAAACTTCTTTTTCTGGTGACTTTCAAATTTAAATTAAACCAGGAAATAAAGAAAGAACAGAAATTGCTTCTAAATATATATATATATATATATATATATATATATATTTTAAAAAAAAAATGATGTTTGATTTTCTAAGATAATAAAAAATAGGTCAAATTCATCCACGAGTCTTTTTAGTTTCGCATTTGCAATAGTTAGGTCATTTAAATTTTTTAGGTAATAAATAAAAAGTCCCTTAAGTTTTTTAGCTAAGAAATGAGTCCCTTCTTACAATTAACCTCCCTTCTAGTTGGACATTGACCCTCAAATTCATCATGGTTAACATTAAAATTAATGGTTCACGTGAATGTTTTTGAAAATGTAGGATAACTGAAAGAGTAATGATGCAACAAATTAGAAACTTAAAGGTCCTATTTGTTACATGAAAACTTAAAATACATGTTATTAGGCAAAATGATCTAACTGTTACAAATTGTTGCGCATTTGGCCAAAAAATACATGTTCCTGTTTGATTTTAAACCTTTTTTTGGTACAATGATTTTAAACAAAGTTATTAGGCAAAAGAAAACACAAGATGTATTATTTGAAAAAGAGTCAGGATCCGTTGACACCAACTAGTTTGACACCAAATGTTACACCTCTCAATAACGTTTTAACCGATATAAATTTTATAAAATCCACCGTTGGATTGAAAGTTTACATCATATAGATCATTTGTGTAAAATTTCAAATAAATCCAAAATCATTTGATATATTATTGAGATACATCAAAATAAGTCTTAAAATTTATTCTCAATTAGGAGATAATTGTTTGTCCAAGTATACATAACAGTAACACCAAGATTAAAAAAAAATGAACACATTTTTATTACTCTTGTGGGTCGTTTCCTATTCAATTATTCTCTTCCATCTTTTCTTAATTGTCTCACAAAATTTCGTGTCATCAATTTTTTATGAGTAAGAATTAAACTCGATACCTTGAAATTTACGACACTCACACACACTGCACACTAACCACTTACGCTAGACTCTGGTGGTTAAAGTTATCGTTATCATATTTTTGAACTATTTATGTGTCACTAATAGTTGGTTAATTGACACATTTAATCAAGGAATACAATGCAACCATTGAGAATTATTGGTCACCATTACTAGTAGAATCAAATTCAGATGATCCAGTAAACCATAGGGTACCTGAAAGGACTGTTAGAATCAAGGCCATTGAAAAGCATGCAAAGTATTGGACTGATGCAGACTATATAGTTTTTAACACTTACCTATGGTGGAGAAGGCCTCTTATGAATGCTCTGTAAGTTCAACTAACCCAAACATCACTTTCATTGATCAACTAACCTGTCAACAACTCCCATTTCCAACCACTTATTATATGATACTAGTATGTTACTTTTTCTGTTGTAATATATTAATCACATATACATAGAATCATTATTTTAGTCTATGAAATTGTAGGACAAAGATAATTTAGTCTCTGAAATTAATAATAAAATTTCAAAACATCTCAATCATATATGTTTTAATTGGTATTAGAAATATAAAATTAACTTTCAGAAATGCTAAAATTGTTAGGTCAAACAACATGACCGGATTCGAACCCCGGTCCTTCCACTTTATGTGTGTGAATTTTAAATCGCTTATCATTTCATCTATGTACCAAAAAAAAAATATAAGATTAATTTAATTGGTGAGTTAGTTGCAATTCCTTTAAGAGTTAGTTAGGAGTTGTTAACAAGCACTTACTAGTTAGTCATTCATTTTAATTAATTCCATATGTTTTTCAATGTGCAATCTCATGAGTATAATTAACTAATTCAATAGACTAATACGACCAAATATTAACAAGGTATTGGAGTCAAGTGATTGATAAGTTTTCCTTAAGACAAATCGTTCAGAAGATCTCGAGTTTACTTCCTGATGAAAACAATTCTTGATCAGACTTTACTTACCCCGCAGCCGAATTTGGATTATTAAGGCCCCCTTACCCCAAGAATCAAAGGGTTAACAAAAGAAAATCAAATATTTACAATTTTAGAGACTAAATTAACAATGTCCTATAATTTGAATGCTTTAGGTATCGGACATTTGTTGTATGATGCAGTAGTAACTGTTACATAGAATCCATGTTAGATAGAATCCATAGTTTCTACGACTGCTGCATGGTGCAGCAGTAACTGCAGAGAATCCATGTTCCAAAAATGAGACACTAAATTGTATGATTGATTCTATATAGTTTCGTATGTTATCCTATGCAACCACTTTACAAATTGATTATGAGTGACAATTTTAGTTGAACACATGCAGGTGGGGATCATTTGGGGACCCAAATGGGATTTATAAAAGAGTTGAAATGTTGAGAGTGTACGAAATGGCTATGAGGACATGGTCTGATTGGTTGGAAGTTCATGTCAATCGTAACAAGACCCAGTTGTTTTTTGTTAGCATGTCACCTACTCATGAAAGGTATATACACATATATTCATAGATGCATGAGTTGAGTAGGACACAATCATGACGAAAATTTAGAGGGATAAAATCATTAAAAAAAAATTATCCATTTATTCTTTTGAACATTTTCTAACAAATGTAATCATCAACTTTGGACTTTGACATTGTAGATGATGTACTATTTGACTACTAAAATAAATTAATTTTTAATCCATCGTTGATTTTGTGGCTAATGTGGTCGAAAATTTCTGATTTTAAGAATTATTTTAGAATTTCATTAATTTTAAGTATCAAAATTTAGCCACCACAAAATAAAAGAAAAAGAAGAGGAGAATGAGATTTCCAATTACTCCTAACCATATGGACTTGGTCTTATTCATTCTACATTTTAGAGAGCCAATATTTAGGCACAAACAAGCAAATAATGATATCAAACCTTAACCAATTTTCTTCAACTTATTTTCAAAATTAAATTTCACATATTTCTGTGTTTTTTTTTTTTGACAGTATATTCCTGTGTTGTTAAACTATGTTATAGACAAGTAAACATAGTTTATTATATAGAAGAATATTTACATAGACATAAGCTAATCAATTTGTTTGGAAGAACATTTGTACCAATATTTTACAACAGATGTCAAAGATTTCCCATCAATTTGTTTTGTATTTTAGTTCTTGCAGATATTGAGCTTTTAATCTTTTCCTCCCTCATTGAATTGAAGATATTTACCACATAACCCATATATTCAAACCCAATCACCTATAAGCATATTTCTTATGAGGGTCTTGCTGGGCAATGATTAAGGAAACAAAAGGAAAAGTTTTAATTAGAAAATATTCCTTTATAAAATTTTGAGACATTGAATGCCCTACTTTCAAGATTATAAGTGTTTCGGAAATTTGAAATATATGCATCAAATCACCCCACACTAGTATTGTGCATATCCAATTATCCATCTACAGCAAAAGATGCGTATCGGTGCATCAGTATAAGGCAAAATCTATACTTATAATATATTCAATGGAGATATATTAGATTTGTAAACCCACTTGGGTTGGTTCATTAATATTGGCTTGGGACCTGGGAGTGTGCTCCTCTTAAGGTCTGAGGTTTGATTCTCTCTGGTGCCAATTTGGGTGGGCTAATTTAGCTTCTTCAAAAAAATAAAAAAATAAAAATAGATTTGTAATATAAAAAATATATAATTTGCAGGGCTGAGGAATGGGGAGCTACTAAGGGGGACAATTGTTACAAAGAAACAGATATGATTGCAAAAGAAGGGTATTGGGGGAAAGGATCTGATCCTAAAATGATGCAAGTGGTGGAGAATGTACTTGATGATTTGAAAACAAGAGGTTTGAATGTTCAGATGCTTAACATCACACAGCTTTCAGAATACAGAAAAGAAGGTCACCCATCTATCTATAGGAAACAGTGGGAACCTCTAACTCGAGAACAGATATCAAATCCAAATGGTTATGCAGATTGCATACATTGGTGCCTACCAGGAGTTCCTGATGTATGGAATGAGCTCCTTTATGCCTATATTTTCAATCAATAACAAAAAAATTCACATGGCAAGCTTGGAAAAAGTGTCGTGTGTAAAAAGATACATTTGTACTCTAAGGCTATTTTATAATTTTATACAACACACCTAATTGTGAAGCACATATATACTTCGCTTTTTTTTCTTTAACTAGTAGGCTAAAACCGTGAAAAGGAACGAGACTGATAAAAAATGACAGAAAATGAGGGCTTGATATGTGAAACAAGATGGTCTTTATTTTATAGTAATAGCAGTGAGAGATAATTGTTATAAGTTATAGACACCGCCAATACTAACAAGCATTTCTATCCATAACCTGGTTCGTCGTATAGATAACAGAGAAAAGAAAACAAGATAAACAGAAGTAGATATCATAGATCTATGCCCTTAAAAACAAATAAGCATATACGTACAATATAAAAAAGCCATCAGCAATTTCACATCACCAAGATATGTGAAGTTTACAATTTTAAAACACATAAATTTGGAACAGTTTCACTTGTTAGAAAGGTGCATAAATAAATTACCCGTGACATGGAACAGCAAGCTAAGCAGTGTCTGTTGCTGGTTGGGTCACCCCAGACTTCACCAACAGCTTAGTCAAATTCTCTGGGGAACAAACTTGATACTTGACTTTTCCAGAGGGTGAAAGAAAAACTTCTGCAAGTTCAAGCTTCTCCGAGGTAAGACTAGTACTGTCCATAGTTTTACTCAGTACCTTTAGTGCAAGTTGAACCGCTTCTTCCCTTGTGATATCATCCTTGTAGTCCTGTTTTAGAATTGACTGTGCTGCCTGGTTGTTGGCACCAATAGCACCGGCTTTCCAACCACCATAATTTCCACTAGGATCACTCATGTAAAGTTGAAGGCCGTAATTTTTGTCCCATCCTGCAAATAGGAAAGAGACTCCAAACGGACGGAGACCACCAAATTGTGTGTAACCTTGCTTGGTATCACAAAGAGATTGAACCAACTGCTCAACAGGCATTGGCTCTTGGTAAGCAAATGAGTAACGCTGTGCTTGGATTCTAGCAGTATTGATTAGGATGTTGGCATCAGACATAATCCCGGCAACAGCACATGCAACGTGATCATCGATTTTGTACATTTTCTCAGTTGAAGTTGAGGTTTGCAGCAGCTTGGATGTCACCTTCTTTTCACCAACTAGAACAACCCCATCTTTTGCCAAGATTCCTATTGCAGAGCCGGCATTTCCAATAGCTTCCATTGCATACTCCACTTGGTGAAGACGTCCTTCGGGAGAGAAGATTGTTGTACGGCTATCATATCTTCGAGACATAATGATCTGAGTTTTAAAATCAAAGCAAAGGCAAATGAAAAACATGGAAGAATTTGAATAAAACAGCACTCTTGTAATAGGAAACATAACCACAAGTCGATTTTATATACACTTAATAAATTGATTGCAACTTTGAGTGATACTCTTCCATCCTAGAAATTCTGTTTACATATCAAAGGTAACTTCAAATTTCTCAATGAATTGTTTAAAAACTTTTCAACCTCTACATATCTGCAATCTCAATTAAAAATAATAAGCTTCAAAATATATATAATTACAAAGTCAGAAACTTCAGCAAAGTAACCCTAGACACTGATCCATATTCCTCCGAATCCTTGCTATGGTGATTTTTGTCTGAATTAGAGATTAAAGAACCACTACGGAAGAGTAAGATATAGGTCTATTATATATGTGGTCAAAGGATATAGTGCTTTAAAAACCAAGCACGAAACTAAAGGAAAGACTGAAGCATATAACAACAACATCAAGACTGGTTTGAATTCACATATGTAACAAGGACCATTATATACATTCTAAAAATAAAACATCTCCTCTCTGTCATTTGTCTCACAATTAAAGATCAAAGAATATAGTGCTTCAATATACAAGCAGGAAACAGAAAGCAATACTGAAGTTTAAAGCTCAAGAAGCATTATAGTCATACAAGCATAAATTTACCAAATAAAACAGGCCCTGTTTGGATAAACAGTTTATTTTAAGCTTATAGCATATAAGCACTTATGAATAACCTAATTCTATAAAACAAGATAACACAAAGTCAAACTGTTTTTGTATAATCTATAAGCTGTCTTCATAAGCTATCCTAGAGATCTTATGGAAATAAGCTGAAAACAGCTTATGAACATGTCATAAGTTATTTTCATAAATTCCCTCACACAATCTCACAAGTTTTTATGTCAATATATAAGCTTAAATAAGTCAAACCAAACAGGCCCAAATTCACTATGACATTCACCTCAGAGACAATATGTGAAATCAATAGCACGAAACAACAAACAGTTGCAACATTCAGAAGCTGCATACAATACAAGATTTTCTGAATTTTGTTATAAACAAGCACATAAACTAGAAAATCTGGTAAAGGAAATCTCCCAGAAAATATGGCAGTAATATTAAACCCATATATTAGAAAACCATAGTGATAAAAGTGAAAAGAAATTTTTTTTTTTGAAGAGTTTAAGAGAAAAACCTAAATTTGAGGGACAAACCTAAATTCAAGAAAATCGCAGTAGTACAATTTCAATTGCAAGCTTAAACCACTTAATAAATCTAGCAGCACGCATCTTAATGTATGTTTTGAACCCTAAATAGAGAGAGAGAGAGAGAGAGAGAGAGAGAGAGTTACCAGAAGAGGGGAAGACGGTAGGGGCGATTGAAGAGGCGGAATGCAGAGAGTGTGCGCTTTAAAGTCTGTAGTTTTGAGGTTTTGTGAGACTTGTGAATGAATAATCACTTTCTTTTGGGACAAGTCAAAAAATCAATTAACTCACATCAAATTAAAATATTGATTAATTTTTTTTTTTTTGCAATGTTCAAAAAATTTGCCATCTATTTTAATTGTCAAATACATTTAATGTTAGTATTAGTAATCTATTACTAATATATAAAATTCATTACCACCGAAGTTCCTAAATTATATAGAAAAACGTATATAAAAAGAATATAAAATAAATAAAAAAGCAAATATAAGATAAATACAAGCTTAAAAATATAAGTTTTATATCCTTATTGATTTTTAAATATTTAATTTTAAATTAATTTTCTACGATAATATAGTGACAAACTCAAATATCGGATAAAAATCAATTGACCTGTCCGAATGCACGAGTCTTTAAACTAGTTATTAATATTATTGTTAGTTTTTGACAATGAAGCACGGACACCTCTATGATTAAGCGTGTCGAGGTATCCAACAAGTATCGATGTTTGATACTCGTATGACATTCGTACGACACGTGTCAGATAGTTCATACCGGTGTAAAAAAAAAAACTCAATTTTACTTTGACACTCCTTTGATTGATGTCCGACACCTGTAAGACACTCATACGACACGTGTCCCAAACAAATTATTTTTTCTTTGCTTGTACTCTTCTAAGGCACGTATCAAACATATCTACAAACGTTAAAGATGTGTCGAAACAACAATATTGATCAAAGAGGGATTAAATACATTACATTTTAATTACAATATTTTTAATTTTTTCGATAGTAGATGGATAAATAAAGGTAAAATACTATCGTATCTTGTTTTAAAATTTCTTTTTATGAAATAACTTGCTCAAAATAGATTTACATGTATATATTTTGATTCTCAATTTATATATTTTATAAATATGTAGTGGTGTCGGTGTCCTACACTTTTTACATTGTCTGTGTCATGTCGCGGTGTCTATGTCAAAATCCGTGCTTCATAGGTTTTTGGTGTGGGTGATATGGTGAGAATTAAACAATTGACATTACGTCACTCTTTAACTCATCCACCTGAACTATCAAATCATCCTTATAACTCTCCCTTTGTTTGATTATTGTAAAGTCGTTTTTGCTATAAAATAGTTGCGTTTATGCTTTTTGCTAGAAAATATTATTATAACAATATTTAAAACAACACATTGGAATTATTAAATGGTTAAAAACAATCATGCAAAACTATTTATACTATTGAAGATAAATATATGAAAGGAAGCAAAACTATTTATATGGAAAACTATGAATATGAACAAACCTACAAGGTGACAAAGGTTTTATTTGGACAAACATATATAAAAGGAAGCAACAATAATATTTTAGAGAATGGTGAATGGTCTCTATTGGATTGAGGATACTAAATAGATTCCAAAGCTATTCCTTCATAGCAACAAAGACATTCAAATGGTTGGACTTCTTAAAAATCTATTGAAGCAAGCTCATGATCCCTATGTTCTTTTCTATCATGAACAATCATGACATTAGCAATATAATTCTCATAAAAAGTAAAAATAGTCTTTCAAAATTTAACTACTAAAATTACAAATAATTTCCTATAGGTGCATATGTGTACTTTTTAAGTTTTGGATGTGTACATAGATTATCGAAAATTAGTGATTGTAGTAAGTTAGATACCTTTTCACACTTGCTACAATGATTAAAATGATAGATTAAAAGTGATTCTAAGTGTTAATATATTTTAGAAATAAAAAAAAAAAAAACTAGGTGTAAAATGGAACAATTGGGATTGTTATCATTTTTTACAGAATTTTGCTATGATGATAAATACCACATGAGGCACTAGACAAATTTCCTATGATGATAATTTGTGGCTGGTTGGGTTTCATATGATGGAAATCCACATGACTTTAAATGTGAGCAAATATGAACTCCGCGCTTGAGTATTGTTGGAATCAGTCGGACCATGCATGCTTCCTGAGACCTGCTCGCCTCAGGTCGTCCTCGTAAAAATTGATCAAGATAATTTAATTGTGTGATGCACTTTTATAATTATTGTATTGAAATTCGTCATTTGAAAGTGTTATGTAAGTAAATTACTTAAATGACCAACTTATAGATATATAGGTCTTTCTCCACGACTACTAACACCCTCGATAACGGTGTAGTAGGAATTTGCTGAGACTTATAGTCTCAACTCACTCCCTTTTATTTTTTTCGGGTAAACAGGTATACCAACGAAGAGTAGGAGATAGCAATGATGGGATCGTTATGAGGCTAATAAGTTTTCGTTTAATGATTCCTCTATGTAGTGTGTGAACCTATGTATTAGAATCTAGTTCATTACGTATATCTTGCAATGTACTTAATTATGTTCAAACAATACGATTTGTGGATTATTTGCTTTGAACGAAACATCCTCTGCAATTTTAATATATATCCGAGTATTATTTATTTGTAATGCTTTCAATATTAGTCTAGATTTATATTTGGGGCATTATAGAATAAAATAAAGATAATTTCTCTTTCCACCCCCAAACTTCTCTTTTCGCACAGAAAATTTTGAAAAACATTTTTCAAAATTTTTAATGTAAATTGTTTACCAAATTTTACAATAAAAAATAATTTGGAAAACGTTTTTCGAATTTTTCTGCATGTTTTGCACGAAAAGAAAAACTTGGGGTAGAGCACCATCTAAAATATACTAACATAATGGACCAAAATGTAACTTATCCTTTAGAGTTTATGTTTGAAATCATTTATAAAAAAAATATGCTCTTTGAATCCACAGACGACCATAACGAAATAATGAATATAAATTTATTTCAATCAAAATTAAATTATTAAAAGTTTACTAATAAAAAAAGTTATCACATGTTTAGACCCGTTTTTTTTTACCAGAACAAGTTTAAACCACGATTTTTTTTTTTGAGGGGTGTGAAGTAAAAGTAAATTGTCTTGACCAAAGAAAAAAACTAAAGTAATTTGTTGAAGAAAAATGTTAAATATTCACTTTAGAAATCAGACCAATAAAGTTGGAATTGTACAGCATTATCATAAGAATACCTCTCCGTATCTACGGAGACGACGCAAATCAGACTACGGGTGTGTTTGATTTTGCTAAAGATATTTGAGGCTTCATGTTTAAATACATGCTACATCTCTTCTCAAATGACTTAAACACAAACACAGATATTTCAAATGACATAATAACAAATCAAGAGAATATATAAGATCAACCAAAAACATTACCAGGATCACAGGTTCACAAGTCATTCATCAAAAGTCACATAATCTGAGCAAAGATAATGAAACTAGAAACCATGCCAAGGATTTCTAGTCTAGATAGTTAAAATATAAGGAGATGAAAAACGGAACATAAGGAACGATCCAAACTAACAGAGAGTAACAAGCTTAATGGTGACAAGTTAACAGGCTACTCAACCAGAGAATAATCAACTTCATCATGTTGATTTCGAAAACACCAATCCAGCCAATAAGGTGTTGATCTACTACGAACTTCACGACTACTACCAGCAAGCATAATGCATTCCACCAGTTCATTATTACTTCCTGAATACACTTCACATTCTGCAGAATCCCGATCAATGGAATCCCAATCAATGGAATACACACGGTTGCTTTCAAATCCCCACTTACCCGGGTTTGCTAGCGCATAGCATTTGTAAGGTGAATGAAATAATGCGCGCTCACCCAAAGTTTGTAACTTAACATAACTCATTGTTTCCCAGTCTATCCTGTAGACATCCAATACTTTATTTGGTACAAAGTCAACCACAAGAAGCTCCGCATCACAACTAAGTAAACTATACGACCAGGAAGGTACATTGGGGGTATTCTTCAGTTTTAGAAATTTCAAACTTTCAGAGTTCAGACTAAGTACCCCTATTTCAGCCTTGTAGGTAAGAACATAAATAGTATTATTAAACAAAACAAAGTCCACAACCTTCCATGGATGTCCCCTTTTGGAATATGTTTTCCAACTAGAATTCCGAGAGTGATATACATACAAACCAGGAAACGTTTGCATGAAGCCACTAGGACAAATTCATCAGAGTCTCTGGTAAAAGCAAGTAATACACGACAAGCAAAATATGTCAAATCCTTTCTAACTACTGATATATCAATTATCTTCTGTTTTCTTGTAAATGGATTCATTAATTGAAGTATATTGTTGGCACCTGCCATGACCAGATATCCACTAGACGAACCACAATAGGACTTACCCCTAAAGTAACTCAACTTAGAGCTGTAAGCTCGTTTTTCCGGTATACTATAAAACGAGTAAAACCTTTTTGCATTCCTAGTAGTTTGCACAATCAGCGGTGATTGTGATTCTAGGAATTTTCTCCAATAAATTTTATGCACTGCCCTCCACTCCTTGCAAACCGCCGAAAAATTGAAGAGATCGTCAAAACTTACCAGTTTCTTAGATACGATATCAAGCATATCCCCATCAAGTGGACTGATATCCTTGTCTTCTTTCATTTTTTTCCCTGCTACAATGGCAATGTTAGGTGATTTACAAGGTCAATAGGAGGAGTACATATGCTTTTATTCATTTATTTAATGATATCATGGAAGAACGTGAAATAAAGAAATATTTGCAGACACTACAATAATCCAAGAAAGACATTGTCCTAAACAGAATACAACCACTTAACCACATTGAAAAACAATTCAGACATTTCTGAAGCTTCTCATCTAGTAGCAAGGATTCGTGATGATTTTAAATCAAACTTTCTATCATATAATTAGTAACTACAAAGTAAAACCACATTATGCACATAACATACTTGACATTAACTATGTGCACATAACATACTTAACATTAATTCTGATATAGTTCTCATACAGGAGTAAAATAATCCTTCAAAGTATAACTATTACAACTACAAACAACTTGCAGATTGCGAAGATAAGTATAGTTTACCTATTCCGACCAAATATAATGGTAAAGTCATAACACCTACTGCTAATAGCCTTAGATAGACTAAAAGAGAGTCCAAACTTAGTGTTGAAAGTTACCTCTAGTGTTGAAGTTATAGGGTTTCAGATAAGGAAAAACTGAAGTAGAAGATATAACTTCAAATATGATTATGGTTTGATATGATTTGCTTATAGAAGGGTATGCATCAACCCTTATTTACATTAGTACTACACTACTACTAGACTTTTAATTCTAATCAAAGAGGAAGAGAAATTATGATAGGGCAAAAATATATGAAAACTAATCCCAAGAGATAATTTAACATGCTCTATGAAAATATCTGCAGAAGGTTCAGGCTTCTACCATTGATACTGCAGCAGGTTCACGCTGATTTCTATGGAATTGCTGCAAAACAAACTTTCATTTGAGATAGCCGTGAGGCTAGACTGATTTCTTTTGGATAGCCATTAGTCAACCGAGAAACGCATCCAAGTAAGGAGAGAAAGAAAGGCAACTTAGGTGAGGAAAGAAACAACCTGAGATGGTTTCGTATGTGCTGTCATGCACCCTTATAGTTCAAACGGTGGGATAATCAAACTGAAGAACAGTGTGTGTGATTTGTCCTTGAGCTTTTTAACAGGTGATAGATCGCCAGGAAATGTTATGGTGGTGGTGGATAATGGAAATGGAAGTGGTAGTGGTTGGAAAACAGTTCTAAACACGTTGGAAGAAAGACATGGCAATGGAGTTTGGAAACCAAAGATAATAAAAAAGAATAAAGGATAATGACATTATATAGTAAAGTTCCAGAGCTTGAAGTCAGTATTTTACATAAGGAATAAAAGGAGAGAAATAAACTTGAATATATTGTGTTTTGACATGATTTGAATCAAGATACAAAAGAATAAGCATTAATCCTTCTTTAACTTATACAAGGACCCCTAATTCTTGTCAAATAGGAACAGACCATGAAATCAACCGAGAAATACAGAAATTAATCCTATGAAATTATGTAAGACATTCCATATCATCTAACAACCAGCAAAAGTTAAAGATGATGGAAAAGGGATGAGGACAAGCATCAATCCCTTTTATTTAACCTTAAAAGTTAAGAAAGAATTAACATCTACATCTCATAGTTTGAGTCCTAACTTAACATCTAGTTCATTTTTGTTTATTTTATTTTCTACAAAAAAATAAATTCAGGCAACTTAATATCTGTCACCCCAAATTTACAAATATTGGCTCTACATCAAACATCTATATGATAATAGGTAGCGCATCAAACACGTACACTAAGAAAAAGAAAATCACTTTCACGATGACAGCGTTATTGACATTACAGGACTGCCAAAAATGTGTGAATCTTTAAAGGCCAATATACTTGGACACTAGTTTGCCACTGTAATAAAATGGGGGAATTTGAAAGCTTGATCCATTTTAAGAATAAACCCCTATTTTTGTTATTCAAAGATATAAACTGTAGTCAGGTTGATGCTTGAAATATTTTTGTCATCAATTTAGTTCTCAATAGTGCAAAACATCAGAACTTAATTTGTTAATCGTCCAAAACATCATCATATGAGTCTTCACATCAGGATTCCATTACACTCGCTCTCTCAATCCGGAAAAAAAAAAAATAGCTAAATGACACTTTAAGTGTATTTCACATTTGCAAGTTCATGGAATTTGAGATTCAGGCCTAACTCAACCCTACAAAACCTGTTTGTAAGGTGAGAAAAGGCTAAGACTTATAAACATTACTTGGGCCTTATTTCTAGGCTGTGTGGGACTAAACAAACCTCGTCACACCTAGTATAATGAAGGGTGATGGACGTTGCAATGAAGGCAACCCAAAGTAGTTGCAATTAAGGCTACTTTCCAACACTCCCCCTCACGTACAGGGCTATGCACCTAGAGGATGGAAGGTTTGGGCAACCCAACAACAGATCTAGGATAAGCTTTTATAGCATCTTAGATATTGGACTTAGAATATAACTGAACCCAACAAAATTGACTTGAAAGGTGAAATTCATAAATGCATTACTTAACCTAAACACGTTGATTTGAGATTCAACACCTCACACCAAGCCCAACACAATGAAGATATGCTGTAGGCTGTAATGCTGGCAACCAAGAGTTGCTGAAATTAATGTGGCTTTCCAACACAAGTAAATTACCAAATACCCAAGAAACATGTAATTATTTGAAAGAACGTCAAAAATTTAACTAAAATTTCAACAAAGGAGAACATTGGGGGAACAATAAGGCTTCTGTCTGGTAACCTATCGATCATGGTTCAGCTACTGCCTCAGACTCCACAGTGGCAAAAGTCACACGAGACACAATACATACTTTTTAAAAATTTTAATCAAATAGCGAAAAAACAGTCTCAAAACAATAAATACAGCAAAACTATATGTTAAGAACTTAATGCTTCAATTTAAAAAATATATACGGACAACGATATGACAAGAACGATCATACATCCAAAAAATTAACTAAATTAAAAGATGGAGTATATATGAAACCATACCCGATGATGATAGAGGCAATGCATTGGAACTATTAGATCGGTTAGAATCCTCTTCATTGTTCCCTTGCTCCATTCCTAATTTCGTCGAGGCCATCTTGTCTACTTGCATCTCTGTGTGGTATACTATTGAGCTTAAAACTCTTTTATACAGAGTACATAAAAAGAACTCTCGTAAAATGAAGGGAAAACACGTCAAAGCTCGCCCCCCGTTGGTCACGTCATCGCCAAATAAAGATGCTTTCAAAATTGGAAACAGAAATGCATTTATTTAATTTGTAACATAGAAGTCACTCCCTCCGTCATAAAATTAGTGACCTACTTGTATCAAATCTCACTCAACATTTGTTACTATGTGTTGAACTCTGAATATTAAATTTAAATATTTTAAAAAACTAAGTTGAATAAAGGCAAAAGCCGCAAAAAAGGGAAATCTCATTAAAATAATTATTGCGAATACAGTCAAGGAAATACCGCTAAGAGAACGTATATATCAATAAAGAAAGGAACTACCATTAAACATAAAGGAATAAATAATAATCTATTTTACTATTTTGCATTATTTGTTAACATAAATTAACAAATCAAATAACATTTTATCCAAAAAAATATAATATTTAAATGTCAAATTACATTATGATGCTTTCTGAAATGAATCCGTAACACTGACAAGAATTGTATTTTATAGGCTAACTATGCAAGAAGCACATATATGACACAAAACCTGGATACAATACGAAACCTTCAAGAGGACATGGAAATTCTGAAAACAAAAAGATGCAACATAGTTAAGCATAATAGTAAAATGAAAAATTAATGCTTATAGATTAAAATACATGTGTGGATTAGAATGATAGTTAAATTTTTTAGAAAGATTGTAGTATGTAGATTAGCAGGATTCAATTAATGAATAAGGAGTATCCAACATGGCAAATATCTAACACCAGTAAAGCAACTATTTTGTAATTATCCAATCTTTCCAGTGGACTATTTTCCCCTCTTATGTATCCCTAGTAAAGCAATTATTTTTAAGTATGATTTTGTGTTTTTTTTAAACAGTAACAAATAGAATTAAAGGAGAACCTTACCTAAACCAGAAAGGATTAACTTACATCTTAGAGGTGTGAACCTTCATGAAGCATCTTTGCTTAAGTCAGCAAGAAGCATTCAGGCGGCATTTGACTCATTTAAAATTTTAATTCGATTTAAATGATCTCTAGTCCCTACAATATACACCACTTTTGAATTAAAAGTCCTTAAAACAATTTCTAACTAGTTTTAATCCTTTAAACATAGGAAAAGCTGTTTTTGGTCCTCAATGTTTTGGAACTAGTCACTATATTGTCCATATCAGAATTAATCATTGTAAAATGTGAACTATATCTATTTCTGTCCTTGGAATAAGAACTATATAGACGCTATAGTAAATATTACAAGAACTAAAACAAACAAAAAAGGACCAGAATCAAATTTTCTATGTTTCAAGACAATTTTATTATGGACTAAACTGGAAAAGGTGTATAGTACAGGGATCAAAAATGTATTTAAGCCTTTTGATTTGGCAACATGTAACCTTATTCTAAGTAAAAGTTGATTTACCAAAATTTTGCAACTACCATAAATGAATATTGATCTTAATTATTTCTGGAATCTAACCCAAAGGCACAAATACCTCCACTCCGTTGTGGCTTACAATGACTGAACCAGCAAGGCATGTTTCTAGCTTGGCATTTCTATTGTTTAATTTATGACAGTAGAAAAACACTTGAAAGTAGCATCAAACAAACAATTACGGCGATGAGGGAGAATTAAGAAACAGATTTAGCAATGTTTGGTATCATGTTGGATATATCAGAATCACGGCGACCCACCACGATTTGCCAAAAGTTACACTTAATAGCTTCTGCTAATCATGGTGGATCGCCGTGATTCTAGCATACTCACTGTGATACCAAACATACACTTAAATTGAGACCAAAAAACATAAGCACTCTAGATTTCTGATTTATGAAATGACATGGAAACAAGGGTGCAAAACTGACACTCGAATACGCACTTGATATATCTAATGTTCTTTTTTTAAGAAAAACTCGGTATCCGGCCCAAGGACGGACTAAATTTAACAAGGCTATAAATGCAGCTTATAGCAGCAAACCCCTAAACTTGTTTAAGCACATAAAGAATCATGGGTTATTATTATAAGAAAAAGAGTTGTTACTGTTAGAAATAACTGAGATTTTATTCATTGAGGACTTTCTACAAACACATTGATGTATAAACGAAATAGTAGAAAAGTTGAAGCATAGCTTTGTATAAGGAGAAGGAAAATCTCATCTTGGAGTTGAATCGAGAAGCAGTAGAAGTTTGGGGCATGGTGGTGATGGATGCAAAATACAATCAAAGATCGATCAATGATGATGTTAGTGTTCCGTCCTTAGAATTAACAACTTGTCTTACTCTTTTCGGTGGTTTTCTGTTTTTTATTTTGAAATTCTCTACAACTAAAGTGTGTACATTTTTTTTCATGTAGGTCGGTAATTAGAAAATTTAACTCATTGATAAGTGAAATAGTCAGAATTCAAACATCGATTATTTAGTGCAATATCAACTAAGCTACACGGTATATCCATATCTAATAGGCAAAATTACAATCCTTCATTTTTATTTTTGTTTCCTTTTTTTTATGATTTATCTTTTATCACACCCTCATATAGGTTGTTTTTTCTTAATTTTTATTATTAAAAAATTATTTAGATGGCAATCCACATGGGATACTCTTATTTTTTAAATTTTCTTTTATTGAAATTAAAACAATCCAGAAAAATAACATCAAAATATGGTACAAGTGGTTGATACTTGGGACCTTTAATTATTTGAACCTGAGTTCAATCCCCAACCGGTGCATATAGAGAAATATTTGTTGGGAGAGGTCAACCCCTTAAATCAGTTACCTCGAGGGGGATTAGTCTCTGCAGTTACACGTGGAGGATACATTTGATTTACCAAAAAAAAACAATCCAGAAAATGTATGAATATTCATCACTGTGTTCATATTTCATCTTCATTTGATTACGTAAATTAGTTTCATATCGCCCGTCCCATGGAGACTCTGTTCCCGAACACTTTATAAAATAACATTTATATGTATATATTTATGTATTTTATATGTTTTATTTATTTATATGTTCACACATTCATATATTTATTTATATTATTATTAAACTTTTTTTTCATTTAGTTTGATTGAAAATAATAGAAATTTGATAATTTTTTAATGTTGATGGATCTCTGCTGAAACGGTGGGGATCCGCAAAGATGTGGATGGAGAAAGAATATTCTCCGAAGCGGAAAATGGGGACAGGGATGGAAATCATTTTAAATGGTGGAGAATTGTGTGGTAAAGTATTCACCGCTCATTCTCGCCCGTTAACATCCCTACGCTTAAATATCAACATATATTTTCCTTATAGTGTCTCCCGTACTACTAGGGGTACTCGCAGTTCGGTTTGGATCGGTTTTGAGGCAAAAATTCATCCGATCCAAAAATAAATTCATTTGCGGTTTGGTTCAGTTTTGGATGACAAATAAAAAAAATTCGATCAAATCCGATCCAATATTATGCGGTTTAATTTGGATCGGTTTTTGGATATCCAAATTATAAATTGTAATTTTTTTTAATAAATATAAATATTATAAAAAACAATACAAAATAATAGTTTGACATTTTTGACAAAATAAATATTAAGTTTGATGTAAAATATAACATATAATATATTGAAAATTAATATTTTGGAATGACAATTACCAATTATATTCGAAACATATAAAAAGTAAAAAAAATTAAATTAAATTAAACTAACATATAGTATTAACAAAATTTAAAATGAAAAAAAAAGGTTAATGCAATATATATATATATATATATACTAATAAAAAGATAAATAAATATTAAAATATATGTATGCGGTTTGGTTCGGTTTGGATCGGTTTTAAGAAATCAATCCGAAATCCGATTCGATCCAGCGGTTTTCACAAAAGAACATCCAAACACATCCAAAAAACTTCGGTTTTTTGCGGTTTTCGGTTTTTTTGGATCAATTTTCGGTTTTTATTTGGATTGGTTTGGATTTAAGCACCCCTACGTACTACTCCCTCATTATTACATGATTGCATTTCTCTTCTTCTTGCATTCTTGCTTTGTATCAACAACACATATATCTATCCTCTTCCTCTTGTTTTCTCTATGGTGATTTGGTATGAAATTGTATTTGCTCTAGAAATAATTATTACTCCCTCCGGTCATTTTTATAAGAAACACTTTGAAAAAAACACACAGGCCAAGGAAGCTAATTTTCTCATTAATAATTTTAAAATTTTATGTATTGTTCCAGAAGTAACCTTAGACTAACATGGGGAATATGTCTCTCTAATTAATGCACTATCATTGGAATGAATTATTTGATTTTATTTAATAAGGGTACAAATAGAATTGTGTATTTAATAAAGAATAAATTTAAAGAATATTTCTTATAAAAAGGACCAAATAAAAATTTCAAAGTGTTCCTTATAAAAAAGACCGAAGGGAGTAGTTACTTTACATTATTATATTTAGAAATCTTCATAGGAATTGTTTTGTATGAATATTTTAGATATTAAATAAGAAACTCAATTTTTTTTTTATAATTCAAATTTTTTATACTACATATTAAGTTTGCTCTTATGCCACCAAAATCTTAAAAACGATTTTGTCTTCACAATCTTTATACTAAAAAAAATATCTTTCAACTGTTATCATGACAATGGTAAAATCATTGCTAACTTTAAAAGTTGGTAAAGTACTAACTGATAAACAGTTTGTCATTAATTTCAATTAATATTTTTGAAAGATCATTATTTATTACAATCAAAGATTGCTAAACATTGGAAGATTATCATGCATAAAAACAATCAGTTTTGAGATATGAAATTTTCAAAAACCAAAATTAAATTCAAACATAAAAATCAATTTTCAATAGTATTACTCTTCATGATAAATATATCTTTCATACAAATAATTTATCCATTAGGTTTAAAAAAGAATTGAAATATTAAAAGTATAATAAAATGTACTCCCTCCTTTTCATAATGAGTATATTAAAATACAAAAACAAAATACAAAACACATAATGGAATAAAATAAAACCTAAGAAAACTTGTCCTGTAGAATTTGTTTAAAATCATTTATAAAAATATGCTCTATGAACAAGTCCACATACAACCATAACGAAATAATGAATATAACTTTATTTCAAATCAAATTTAAATGATTAGAAGTTTACTAATAAAAAAATTATAACAACTTTAAACCATTTTTTTTTTTACCAAAACAAGTTTTGAACCATGGCTATTAACTATAAATACATTCTTCATCCACTTAATTGTTTTCAGGGGTGTAAAAATGAAAGTAAACCTTGTAACAAAAAATAAATAAAAAAATAAAAGTAAACCGTTGCAGAAAAACGTTAAATAATCACTTTATTAATCAGAAAATATAAAATTAAAATAAGTATTTCAATAAATTGAATCAAAAAAATTATGTTGAAGTGTATTGGTGGCTGCCTTGTATTGTAACTAAGATTGGAGTGGTGAATTTTACACATCTTGTGCATAATTCATTCTAATAAAATTGGCTTAAATGCAGTTTTGCCCCCCCTGTTTTGATTAAATCGGAATTTTACCCCCCCTGTTTTTAAACGCGGACTTTTACCCCCCATGTTTTATAATTTGTTGGATTTTGCCCCCCCTAAAATTCTGCTTTCGAGTCACAACTTTAAAGCTTCGCACACAACTCAATTTTGATCAATAATTTACCAAAAGGATACCGAAATGACCGTAATCGAGTTATCTTTCCACATAATCAAACCCAACTGAATTTGGAGTTACAAAGAGAGATTAATTACCGTTTTAGTGAAGGTATGTCCCCCAAAATTCTGCAAAAAATCTGCTTTCGAGTCACAACTTCAAAGCTTCGCATACAACTCAATTTGGATCCATAATTCACCAAACGGCTACCGAAATGACCATAATCGAGTTATCTTTCCACATAATCAAACCCCACTGAATTTGGAGTTACAAAGAGAGATTAATTACCGTTTTAGTGAAGGTATGTCCCCAAAATTCTGCAAAAAATCTGCTTTCGAGTCACAACTTCAAAGCTTCGCATACAACTCAATTTGGATCCATAATTCACCAAATGGCTACCGAAATGACCGTAATCGAGTTAGCTTTCCACAGAATCAAACCCCACTAAATTTGGAGTTACAGAGAGAGATTAATTACCGTTTTAGTGAAGGTCTGTCCAATTACTAATTATGCAGAAATCTACTTGTGATCTTCAAATTCAACATCGTCTACCAAACACATCGTAACTCCAAATTCTACGAAATTGAAATGCCAACAAGGGTAATTTCGTTAGATTTCCATACATGTAAATAGTATTAAAAAATGAGCTACAGGGTGAGAGGAATGACGAGAATACCAGTAGTAGTTTCATACGATAATTAATTTGAACAGACCTTCACTAAAACAGTAATTAATCTCTCTCTGTAACTCCAAATTTAGTGGAGTTTGATTCTGTGGAAAACTAACTCGATTGCGGTCGTTTCGGTACTAGTTTGGTGAATTATTGATCCAAATTGAGTTCTGTGCGTAGCTTTGAACTTGAGGCTCATAAGCAGATTTTGTGCAAAATTTTTGGTGGGGGGGCAAAATCCAACAAATTATAAAATAGGGGGGGTAAAATTCCGCATTTTAAAATAGGGGGGTAAAATTCCGCATTTTTCAAAATAGGGGGGGTAAAACTGCATTTAAGCCAATAAAATTTGCTTTTCCAAAAAAAAATAAAAATTATGATGAAGTAGGGCTGCATCATACTATTTGATCTTACCTCGAGTTTGCTTAGATAAACATAATACCTCGCCATATTTGAGGTGACGGCAGACATCAGACTACGGGTGTGTTTCGTTTTGCCAACGATCGCTATGAGACTAAATGTTTAAGCACATGCGACATCTTTTCACAAATGACTTAAACACAAATATTTCAAGTAAATAACATGATAACAAATAAAGACATTCAAATGAAATTTATAAAAGAAATCATACCACCATTTTAAGCCAAAAACCTTCAGAGAATACATAAGATAAACCAAAACATTACAAGGTTCAACAGTAATTCATCAAAAGTAGCATAATCTGACAACAGATAATGAAACTAGAAACTATGACAAAGTTTTCTAGTCTAGCAAGTTAAAATACAAGGAAATAAAAAGCGAATACAAGCAACAAGATCCAAATTAACAGAGTAATATGCTGCGTGGTGCCAGGCTCGCATACTACTCAACCAGAGAATAATCAACTTCATCTGGTTGATTGCGAAAACACCAATCCATCCAATAAGGTCTTGATTTAGAAGGAATTTGATGGTTACCAGCAAGCAAAAAGCTTTCGATCAGTTCATTATTACTCCCTGAATACACTTCATATTGTCCCCATTCCCAATTAATATGATACACACGGTTGCTTTCATATCCCCACTTACCCGGGTTCGCCAGCGCATAGCATTTGTATGACGAATGAAATAATGCGACGTCACCCAAAGTATCTAACTTCACATAACTCATTGTTTCCCGATCAATCTTGTAGATATCCAATACTTGATTCGGTTCAAAGCGAACCACTAGAAGCTCACCATCACAACTAAGTAAATGATACAACCGGGAGGAAGGTACATCGGGAGTATTCTTCAGGTTTAGAAATTTCAAGCTCCCAGAGTTCAGGCTAAGTACCCCTACTTCAGCCTTGTCGGTGAGAACATAAATAATATTTTTAAATACAGCAAAGTCCACAATCTTCCATGGATGTCCCATTTTGGAATAAGTTTGCCAACTACAATTTTGGGACTGATAGACATACAGACCGAACAAACGTTTACATGATGCTAATACGAGAAATTCATCGGACCCTTTGGCAAAAGCAATTAAGACACGGCCAGCAAAATAAGTCCAATCCTTA
The DNA here is from genome assembly GCF_020283565.1 of Trifolium pratense. Taxonomy (NCBI): domain Eukaryota; kingdom Viridiplantae; phylum Streptophyta; class Magnoliopsida; order Fabales; family Fabaceae; genus Trifolium; species Trifolium pratense. Next base: position 24,138,301 of record NC_060064.1, on the reverse strand, counting down.
ACAATCATTGAGGTATCAATGATCTTCTTGTTTCTTTTAAATGGATTTATAAGGTGAAGTGTCTTGTTGGCACCCGCCATGGTCAGATATCCACAGGACGAACCAGAATAAGATAAACCCCAAATATTACTCAACTTAGAGCTGTAAGCTCGATTTTCAGGTATACTATAAAAAGAGCAAAACTTTTTTGCATACGTAGTAGTATGCACAATCAGAGGTGAATGGGATTCTAGAAATTTTCTCCAATAAGTTTTCTGAACTGCCCTCCACTCCGTGCAAACATCCGAGAAGCTAAATATATCGTCAAAACTTAGTAACTTCTGGGAAATTACTTCAAGTATTTCCGGAGGAAATGGATTGATAACCATAGCTTCTTTCATTTTTTTCTCTGTTACAATGACAATATTAGGTGATTTCCAATGTCAATAGGAGGAGTACATATGCTTTTATTCATTTATCTAATAGGAGGAGTACATAAAGAAATATTTGCAGACAGTACAATAATCCAAGAAAGATATTTTCCTAAACAGAAGACAACCACTTAACCACATTGAAACACAATTCGGGCATTTCTGAAGCTTTTTATTGAGTAATCAAAGTTTCTAACATATAATCGGTAACTATAAAGTAAAGCTACATTATGCACATAACATATTTGACATGAATTCTAATATAGTTCTCATATAGGAGTAAAACAATCCTTCAAAATATCACTGTTACAACTACAAAGAACTTGCAGATTGCGAAGATAAATATAGTTTACCTATTCCGACCAAATATAATGGTAACGTAACAACACCTGCTACTAATTAATAGCCCTAGTTAGACTAAAAGAGAGTCCTAACTTTGTGTTGACAGCTACCTGTGTTGAAGTTATAAGGTTTTAGATAAGGAAAAACTGAGGTGGAAGAAATAACTTTGAATATGATTATGATTTGATATGCTTTGCTAATACAGAAGGCTATGCATCAAACAGGTTCAGGCTTTTAATTCTAATCAAATAGGAAGACAAATCATGGTAGAACAAAAATATATGAAATTTAATCCTGAGAGATAATTTAAGATTCTGTACGAAAATATCTGCAGCAGATTCAGGCTGATTTCTCTGGTATAGCTGCAGAACCAGCTTACATCAGAGATAGCCATGAGGCTAGAATGATTTCTTTTGGATAGCCATTAGTCAACTAGAAATGCATCCAAGTAAAAGAGGGAAAGGCAACTTAAGTGAGGAAAGAAATAACCTGAGATGGTTTCTAACGTGCTGTCATGCACCCTTATATAGTTCACACTGTGGCATAATCAAACTGAAGAAAAGTGTATGTGGTTGGAAAACAGTTATAAATACGTCGGAAGAAAGAGTGAAAGACATGGCTATGGAGTTTGCAAACCAAAGATGCAGAAAAATGATGGGACAAGTCATGGAGGATGCTACCAAGTTGAAGTCAGTGTTTTACATAAGGAATAAAAGGAAAGAAATAAACTTGAATTATGTGTGTTTTGACATTATTTCAATCAAGAAACAAAAGAATAAGCATTAACCCTTCTTTAACTAAACTAGGACCCCTAATTCTAGTCAAATAGGAAACAGATCCTGAAATCAACTAAAAAATACGGAAATTCCATATCATCAACAACCAGCAAAACTTAAAGATGATGGAAGCTATTACTTATACAGTTTAGGACAGACATCAATCCCTATTATTTACCCTTAAACGTTGAGGAAGAATTAACATCTAGATCTCATAGTAAACAAGATATTTGCAGCCAGGACACCATAATAACCTAACACCTTTGAGTCCTAACTTAACACCTTCATTTTGATTTATTTAATTTTCTACAAAAAAATTCAGGCAACTTAATATCTGTCACCCCAAATTTGCAAATACCGGCTCTACCTCAAACAACTTTATGATAATATGGTAGCGCATCAAACACGTAAACTAAGAAAAAGAAAATCACTTTGACGATGACAGCATGACATTACAGGACAAGCTAAACAGTGAGAATCTTTCAAGGCCAATATATTTGGACAAAAGTTTCCCACTGACATAAAATGGATGAATCTGAAAGCTTGATATATTTTAAGAATAAACCCCTATTTTTGCCCTTCAAAGATATAATTTGCAGTCAGGTTGATCCTTGAAATATTTTTGTCATCAATTTAGTTCTCAATAGTGCAAAACACTTCAAATGAATCTTCAGATCAGGATTCCATTAAACTTACTCTCTCAATCAGACAAAAAGAAACAATTAAATGACACTTTAATTGTATAAATAGAGGATTAAATTGATGTCAAAATTCTTTTGAGTACTAATAAAATGATGACATGAGAGTCATTGGAGAATCAAAATAGGGGCTTACTTAAACTCTAATTAAATATCTAATTAATTCAAGCTAAATTTATCATTCAATTGTTTCTTATTTAAGAGAATAAACAAATGGCAGACAGAACATGTACTGTAAAAATATGCAATATTTCACATTTTCAAGTTCATGGAATGTGTTTGCAAGTTCATGGAATGTGAGATTCAGGGCTAACTCAACTCCACAAAACCAGTTTGTAAGGTGGGAACTGGCCAAGATATATAAACATTACTTGGGCCTTGTTTCAAGGCTATATGGGACTAAACACACCTCATCACGCCTAGCATAATGAAGGCATTGGAGGTTGCAATCAAGGCAACCCAAAGTAGTTTGCAATTAAGGCGACTTGGGGTGGGGCGTAATTAAGGGATTATCCAATAATCCAACACTCCCCCTCATGTACAGGGCTATGCACCTAGAGGATGGAAGTTTCGGCCAACCCAACAACAGATCTAGGACAAGCCTTTATACCATCTTAGATATTGGTTGGACTTAGAATATAACTCAACCGCACAAAATTGACTTGAAAGGTGAAATCCATATAAGCAATACTTAGGCTATATCTTTAGGCGATTTGAGATTCAATGCCCCACCTCACACTGCCCAACACAATGAAGATGTTGTAGACTGTAATGGTGGCAACCCAAAGTTGCTGAATTAATGTGGCTTTCCAACACAAGTAAATTACCTCATGCCCAAGAAACATGTAAATAGTTGAATGAAACTTCAAAAATTTAAGTGAAATTTCAACAAAGGAGAACATTTGGGGAACAATAAGGCGTCTATCTGGTAACCTATCAGTCGTCATGGTTCAGCAGCAAAAACTGCCTCATACTCCACAATACATTGGCAGAAGTCACATGACACGACTGAGACACAATACATATTTCTTTAAAATTTTATTCAAATAGCATAAAAACAGTTTCATAAAACAATAAACATAGGAAAATTATATGTTAAGAATTCTGTGCTTCAATTTAAAAAATATTGAACGACAACGATATGACAAGAACGATCATACATCCAAAAATTAACAAAATTAAAAGATGAAGTATATATAAGAATATGAAACCATACTTGATGATGATCGACGCGTTCGCTTGGAACTATTAGATCGGTTAGAATCATCTTCATTGTTCCCTTGCTCCATTCCTAATTTCTTCGAGGCCATCTTGTCTACATGCATAACCAAGAAACATGTAAATATTTGAATGAAACTTCAAAAAATTAACTGAAATTTCAACAAAGGAAAACATTGGGAGAACAATAAGGCTTCTATTTGGTAACCTTTCAGTCATCATGGTTCAGTAGCAAAAACTGCCTCAGACTCCACAGTGACAGAAGTCACATGGCACGACTGAGACACAATACATATTTCTTTAAAATATTATTCAAATAGCATAAAAACATCCTCATAAAACAATAAACATAGGAATATTATATGTTAAGAATTCTGTGCTTCAATTTAAAAAATATTGACAGACAACAATATGATAAGAACGATCATACATCCAAAAATTAACAAAATTAAAAGATGAAGTATATAAGAATATGAAACCATACTTGATGATGATCGACGCGTTTGATTGGAACTATTAGATCGGTTAGAATCATCTTCATTGTTCCCTTGCTCCGTTCCTAATTTCTTCAAGGCCATCTTGTCTACTTGCATCTATGTGTGGTATACTATTGAGCTTAAAACCCTTTTATAATGAGGGCATACACGGAGCTCGCGTAAAATGAAAGGAAAACACGTCAATGCTCGTTACCCATTGGTCACCTCATCCCCAAATAAAGAAGATTTTGAAATTGGAAAAAGAGATACATTTATTAAAAGTTAATGTTATTGTACCAAATCTAACACAACATTTGTCACTATGTGTTGATCTCTGAATACTAAATTTGAAAACAACTATGTTGATTAAGGCAAAGCCGCAGAAAAGGGACATCTTATTAAATTTTTTTGAATACAGTCAAGGAAAAAAACGCTAAAAACCTACAATATCAATTCTTAGAATTGGGAGTTGGGCCTAACTCATTTTTACAAAACCGGCTTGTAAAGTGAGGATTGTCTCTACTTTATAAACATATATTTAGGCCATCTCACAACTGATGTAGGACTTCTTAACACACCCCCTCGCGCCCAGCACTTTTGGGCTCGGGGCGAGGAAATAAATGGTGAATGGCCCGATCAGAAATCTGATAGGGTAATTGGAAGTTGGGCCTAACTCATCCTTACAAAACCGGCTTGTAAGGTAAGGATTGCGTCTACTTTATAAACATATATTCAGGTCATCACGCAACCGATGTGGGACTTATTAACATCAATAAAGAAAGGAACTACCATTTAAAAATAAAGGAATAAAATAATAATTTATTTTACTATTTCGTATTATTTGTTGACATGCATTAACAAATCCAATAACATTTTACCGGGAAAATATAATATTTACATGTCAAATTACATTAAGGTGCTTTCTGTGAAGAATCCGTAACACTGACAACTAATTATATTTTAATAGGCTAACTATGGAGGAAGCTCGGATATGACACAAAACCTGGATACATTCCCCTCTTATGCATCACCAGTAAAGCAATTATTTGTAAGTATGATTTTATGTCTTTTAAAACAGTAACAAATAGAATTAAAGAAGAGACTTACCTAAACCAGAGAGGTTTGACTTACACGCTAGAGGTGTGCACCTTTGTGAAGCATCTTCGCTTTAGTCATAAAGAGGACATGGCAATTTCAGAAAAGCAAAGGATATAACACAATTAGGTATAATAGTAACAACAAAACACAAAAACATAAAGATTAACATACATGTGTGGCACGCACAGACCCTAACACTTCCACCTGCGTTTGAACATACATTGTTGTGTATCATTGCTCGTTCCTGGCAACAATCTTAAAATTTAGAATGATAGTTCCAAAACAACAGTGAAAAATTTAGCATTCAATTGGTGAATGAAGGAGTATCCAGCATGATTTTGTGTTTTTTGTAAACAGTAATAAATAGAGTTAAAGGAGAGCCTTACCTAAACAAGGAAGGCCTGACTAACATGCTAGCGTGAACCATGTTGATGCAGCATTCAGGCACTGTTTGGCTCATTTAAGATTTTAGCTTGATTTAAATTATTTTTAGTCCGTACAATATACACCAATTTTGAATTTAGTCCTTATAACAATTTCTTACTAGTTTTAATCCTTTAAATATAGGAAACGCTGTTTTTTATCCTCGTTGTTTTGGAATAAGGACTATATAGAGACTTTCAAACATAGATGAATATTACAAGAACTTAAACAAACAAAAGAGGACCAAAAGCAAATTTCCTATGTTTCAAGTAAATTTTGTTATGGACTAAACTATAAAAGCTGTATGTTATAGGAACCAAAACTTATTTAAGCTATTTTCATTACCTACATGTAACCTTATGCCCATGAAAAGTTGATTTTCCAAAAAAATTGCATAAGTAAATATTGGTCTTAATTATTTCTGGAATCTAACCCAAAAGCACAAGTTCCTCCACTCCCTTGTGGCTGCATGTTTCTAGCTTGGCATTTATATTGTTTAAATTCTGAAAGTAGAAAAAACACTTCAAAGTAGTATTAAACAATTGTGAAAATGTATTGCTGAATTGAAATCTATTACAGTATATCATTTGAAGTTCACTTATAAATCATAATTATGATTAGCCAACACAAAGAGGATTATGTTTCAAGCAATAAATTTCAAGGGCATAAATAAAGAGACTTTCTAAAAGGCACACCGGCTCATAACGATTCGAGATATAGATTTCTAAGTTCTAACCTTTGTATCAATGAAATGGCACCATGAGGGTGAATTAGTCACAAATTTAACAGGAAAACATAATATATAATCACATATTTAACAGGAAAACAAAATATATAGCACTTGTTTTCTCTAACCCCAATTGTTAATCTTTTTATTTTTTTATTACCATGATATACCACTGCAGTTAGCAGCGATGAATAATCTCCGTCGGTGAACCTCTGGGACACACAAGGTAGGTTCTCCTCTCCCAACCGAATTCTTTCCATACGTAAGAGCCAAGAATGAACCCCTGACTACTTGTAAATCATAATTATGATTAGTCAACGCAAATAGGATTATGTTCCAAGCAATAAACTTCAAGGGCATAAATAAAGAGATTTTCTAATAGAAACACGGGCTCATAACGATTCGAGATAGAGATTTCTAAGTTCTAACCTTTGTATCAATGAAATGGCACCATTAGGGTGAATTAGTCACAAATTTAACAGGAAAACAAAATATATAATCACATATTTAACAGGAAAACAAAATATATAGCACTTGTTTTCTCTAACCCCAATTTTTAATCTTTTTATTTTTTGATTACCATGATATACCACTGCAGTTAGCAATGAATAATCTCCGTCGTGGAACCTCTGGGACACACAAGGTAGGTTCTCCTCTCCCAACCAAATTATTTCCATACGCAAGAGCCAAGAATGAACCCCTGACCACTTGCTTAAGGGCCCAAGACACTTACCACTTGGACTAATTCATTGTTTGTGTCCCAATTGTTAATCTAAAGCTAGGATATGGAAATTTTATCCCATGAACAACCAATTCACAAATAGTGGAGAATCAACTTAGAAAATAATACACATAAAGAATCATGAGATATTATAACAAAAAGGGTCGTTACTGTTAGTATTAACTGAGATTTAATTCATTGAGGACTTTCCACAAACACATTAAAGTATAAACGAAATAGTAGAGAAGTTGAAGCATGTCTTTGTATAAGGAGAAGGAAAAACTCATCTTGGAGTTGACTTGAGAAGCAGTAGAATTTTGGGGCATGGTGGTGATGATGAATACAAAACACAATCAAAGTTCGATTGACGATGATGTTAGTGTTTTTCCTTCTGTAGAATGCAGAACTTGCCTTTCTTTTCGGTGGTTTCTGTTGTTTATTTTAAGATTTTCAAAAACTAAATTGAGTTTCCTTAAAGAAATTTTTTTTTTTTTAAAAAAAACAACTAAATTGATTGCGTCAAGCTTTCAATTAGCTACCTCTAATGCGAAGATAGTCGGGTCTCTTAATTATTTAATTTTGATTTCGATATTTTACTCGTATTTAGGAAGAAACATTACTTATGAGAGATCAACATTCAACTACATTTTACACGGATTTGGATATTTCATGTCATTTTGATTCAGCCCTCTCTTCTTTTTCTCATCCAAGGGTCATTAGTTTATAAGGAAGAAAAAAATAAGTTTAGAAGAGAGAGAGAAATGAGTGAACGGTTGATATTACGGGGGGTGTTTGTTTCAGGGTTACAAAGTAGATTAATGGGAATATAATATTTTGAAAATATTCATTGAGATGAATCCAACAACATCTTATATGTTAATATTTGTTTTTATTTATTAGTAGAAAAATGTGGTCAAAGAAAGATATGTGAATAATATATATAGTCAAAATGATTCACTCATTTTAGGACGGAGGGAGTATGTTTAGTAAAAGGGATTCAAAAATCAAGCGCCCAAAAATCATTCCCATCAATAAATTACTCCTAGGAAGCTTACATACTCATGTTAATGGGAATTTTATTCCCCAGCAAAGAAGGCTGGAATGTGATATTCTAGGTGGTTATAATGAATTAACATAGTGGTCTTGCAAATTTTCCCCCACCATACCCACGACAGATGTTTTTTTTTAATTATTTAAAAAATACATATAATATATTCCCAACCATTTTAAATGTTTTTTTTTTTTTTTGACATAAACCATTTTAAATGGTTAACCAAACACTTTTTTGTCAAATTCCTTGGAATAGAGGGTGGCATTTAAGATGCACAAATGATTTGTAATTTAACACTAGCCATGGATTTGTAATTTAAAATTCTAACGGCAAGGATTTTAGATGGTAACATGGGGTTAGTAGTAGTATCGGAGTTTCCACCACACAATACCGGCAAGGATTTACAAATTGGTTGAAGTGTAATGTTGATGGAGCTATTTTCATGACAGAAGGGAAATTCGATATCAGTGTATGCTTTCATGATAGTTTGGGTTCCTTTGTTCAAGCACATATTATGATCTTTCCTTTTGTAGTTACTGCCGCTGAATGTGAGGCTATCGCAATGAAGCATGCTCTCACGCTCGCTTTGTCTAATGGCTTTGAGAGAGTTATCATCGAAAGTGACTGTCAACAGGTTGTGAATGTTTTGTCTAATGACTATTTGTATGCGAACGAGGTTGGCACTTTGCTCTCAATTTGTAGTTCCCTTCTCAATTCTAATGTTAATTACAACATAACTTATGTTATGAGGCAAACCAATAGAGTCGCTCACAATCTTGCTAGAGCGTCTTTATTTCAGTCTAGCTCTAGTGTTCATCATTATTATCCACTCAGTTGTATCTCTTCTATCCTAATGAATAAAATGCAATGAGTTCATTTTACTTAAAAAAAAGGTATCATTTTTGAAGCAATAACAACTAACAAGTACTAGTGGGATAATAATGTAAATCTCTTTTTATAAGTGTTCTTCGAAAAAAATATTATTTTTGCGTCTTTTTTTTTTTTACAAAATTTAATCTATACATTTTTTTGTTATAATGAAGCTGATGATTGAACACATGACCTCTAGCATACTACCTAAATCCCTCATCATAAGACCAAACATAGTGGCTTCTATACCTTTTATGTATTAGAAAAATTGAGTTACATCATAAAAAAAAAATGGTTATTTTTTTTTTTGACACAATTAGTTATTATTATATGTTAGAAGTTATATCCTCTCGTTTAACAATGATTGGACAAGATGAGTTATTTTCCAAGTAAATAGCCATCTTTTCAAAATATAAAATGGGATGGAGAGAGTATCTTAATAATTAGGATTAATTATAATTTTGGTCTCTTATCTTTATTTTAGGTTTCATGTTGATTCCTTATTTTTTAAGGGTCCGTTTGGTGCACAGGATAAGAAACAGAATAGGATAACTGTATCATATCCTGTCTTAATCAAGTGTTTGGTGAAACACCAGGATATGATAAATTAATCTTGGAGCTTATCTTATTCTGTCTCTGTAGTTAAAATTTTTATCCTGAATTTGAGCTGGGTTACCAGCAGGATAGGATAAGAAAAAATTTACTGATTTATTCTATAAAATATATTTTAAAATAAAAAATGAAAATTAACAAAATATAAATAATAAAATAATTTGATAGTAAATTAATAATAAAATAATTAATTTTTAAATATATATATGTGATTTTCTCACAAGGGTAATTTTGTAATTTACATAATCTAAAAAATCAAAATTCTACTAAAATTACAATATTTTGAAGTAAAATAATTTTTAAAAAATTACAAAATAGGATATTAGTTTAAATTTTATAATAAATTAAATATAATTAATTTACAATGGTAGTTTTATTATTTACGTATGAGATATATCACATATTTATTTAGCTTATCTATCATGTATATATCATTGAGTTATTTATTTGATCATGATTCATATAAAAAATTAAACTTGATTATTTTCTCATGATTTTTATTTAAAATTATATAAATTTATTTGATTACTTACATTTTCAGAAGCTGAAATCCATTGAAAAAAAGCAAGGAAATCCATCAAGAAACGCCTAGTTCGAAGTTCATAGTGGTTAAGAAAAAGCTTGAATCGGTTAGAACGTTTCATAGCTCAAATCAGGTAGGTTTCACTTAATTCATGATCTAAATGATGTTTTAAAGCTTTTCCACTGATTAATTTTGCTTGGTTGTGGTTGAATCGTGTTTTGCCATTTTTTATGTTCTTGAAACTTTTTCTTCGAAATTTAAAATCTAAGCTTACACTAAAAAATCTAAGTTCGGATTCATGATCAGTGCGAAATTTCGAGTAAAATGGCATATTCATTTGTAAATTTTGAGGTTCGAAAGTGAATTCGATGGCGTCGCCACCGCGTCGAAATCACCTCTAACCGAACTTTTTTTTTTTTGCGTGTAGGAGGAAGAAGAAGAGCTGAGGTAGCCTACTCAGTGCACCCCATGCCTTCTCCACGCGCCCCCTCTTTTATATTTTTAGCTTTTGTTTTATTTTTATTTTAAAATTAAAAGAAATTGATGTGGCACATGACCGGGTAAGTAATCCCATGTGTTTGTCCACGTCGCCACGTGTCCACATCTAACGGTGTTAGTAAAAATTTTACAGGATGGACTAATTTATTGAACGAAAGAAAAGATAAGAGACCAACTTGAAACGTTTAAAATATAAGTGACCAACTTGAAACCTAAAATAAAAATGGAAAATGCTAATCGGTGCCCCCGGGCACTGATTAAGGTAACTAAAGATAGTAATATTATCTTGAAACTTGTTAATTCAACATCTTAAAAGTTTAAATTTATTTTTTCAATGCAATTTTTTTCTTTTCTTTCCCTTTTTAGTTCCTTAACTAGTGCCCCAGCATGACCCAATAAAAATAAAGGACCAAAAGTATAATTAAGCCTAATAACTAATTGTCGTTGTTTGCCGTTGTTGTCGTTGATCCCCGTTATTTATTGGTTTAGGGTGTTACACTCACCGCTTCACATCTGGATATAACATATTTATGAATTTATGTATCAAGTGTTGTTGTTCATGATATTGTATTATGTGTCATATGCACAGTGCTTAGAATTTAATTTAAATATTGTGTACGGAGAAACATGTTTTAACGAAAATTAATTAAATGAAATCATATATTAAAAAGGTGAATAAAAATCACAAAGACAAAGAATACTATTCGGGTACGTAACACAAAGATGAATGTAATCAAAAAATAATGCGAAACATATAAGATAGTGATACCATGTTAGAGCATGAACAATACTATTCATCCATCGCCTATAACATATTTATTGCATATATTTAAAATTAAGAATAAAGTCAACGATTATAGGAACAAAGACAAAGAATCATGTTAAAGGCATCAACACAACTCCCGTGACCAGTTTTGGTAAATCTACTAACACACTTGTTGTTGCAACAATCATCTTGACAGTCACGAGTGCAGAGTCCCATCCCAACATCACAGGCAGGTTGTTCTGATCCTGGTGGTGGTCGATCAAAAGTACAAGTACATAAGTTGTTGAATGAGCATGATGATCCTAAAACACGAGCACCTCTTGCATAGGAATTACAATGTGAGGCACAATTTGCTGCACCACAATCACCCACAACTTTTGTGCATTCACCTTCTACCTGTATTAATTGGACTTCGGGAAAAAAAAAAGTAAAAATTAGTAAGAATTAACACCTATGAAGTACCGGCACGCACGGATACTAATATGTCGACACCGATAGTAATTTTTAAAATTAAATACTTGACATGTCTTCGATCAAAAAGGACAAGTAGAACATATTTTAACAGCGATATGTAATAAGACAATGGTGGAGAAGATTATTACCTGCAACAAATAAAACCAAGATGGCAAAGAAACAGAAAGATTTTGACATTTGATTCACCATTAAAACAATAATTTTTTGCAAGTTTATTTTGCTTTGTTACTCCAATGTTAAAGTTGTGTATTTAATTTATAGTCAATAGGAGAGACATTAGGATACAATATTTATTTTTTGAGAAAATTTATAAAAATTATTCACTATCTTTTTATTTTTTGGTAAAATCTTTGACTTTATATTTCTACATTAATGACAATGATAATATTTTTCTAAATTATCTTACAGAATTCAAACGGTATTTCTAAAATTTATTCATTTTGCTTTTAAAAGTTATCAACTTCTATTACAAGTTATTAATCAAAGTTAAATTATTACAAGTTTACTAAAAAAATTAATACTAGTTTAAACCATGATATTTTTCCACCAAAACAAATTTAAACCACGATTATTAACTATAAATACATTCATTTTAATTAATTCTTTTGAGGGGTGTAAAGTGAAAGTAAATCATCGTAGAAAAACGTTTCACTTAAAAAATTTAAAAATCAGACAAATAAAGTTGGAATTGTGAAGTATTAAAATAAACTGATTTTGCGGTGACGACGCAAATCGGACAATGGGTGTGTTTGATTTTGCTAAAAATCGCTATGAGAAATCATGTTTAAATACATATCACATCTCTTCTCAAATGACTTAAACACTGATATTTCAAATGACATAATAACAGACATTCAAATGAAATTTATATAAAAAAAAAAAAAACAAACCATACAACCATTTTAAGCCAAACCTTCAGAGAACAAACCAAAAAACATTACCAGGTTCATGAAAAGTCACATAATTTAAGCAAAGATAATGAAATAACAGAAACCATGACTAGTTAAAGTACAAGGAAATATAAAGGGAACAGAAGGAACAACAAAATCCAAACTAAGGAAATAAAACAGAAGGAACAAGATCCAAACTAACATAGAGTAACAAGCTGCATGGTGCCACGTCAGCAGACTACTCAACCAGAGAATAATCAACTTCATCATGTAGATTTCGAAAACACCAATCCAGCCAATAAGGTTTTGATTTATGAAGAACATGACGACTACCAGCAAGCACAATGCTTTCCATCAGTACATTATCACTCCCTGAATACACTTCACATTCTGCAGATTTTGAATTAATATAATACAAACGGTTGCTTTCATATCCCCACTCACCAGGGTTCGCCAGTGCATAGCATTTGTAAGGAGAATAAAATAATGCAAGTTCACCCAAACTTTCCAACTTGACATAACTCATAGTAGCGAAGTCTATCCTGTAGACATCCAATACTCTCTTCGGTACAAAGCGGACCACAAGAAGCTTCCCATCACAATGAAGTAACTTAAACAAACGAGGAGTTGCATCGGGGGTATTTTTCAGTTCTAGCAATTTCAAACTTGTGGAGTTTAGGCTAAGTACACCTATCTCAACCTTGTCGGTGAGAGCATAAATAATATTATCCAAAACTACAAAGTCCACAACCTTCCATGGCTTTCCCCTTTTGGCATAAGGAACCCAACTAGAAAATCTTGACTGGTAAACATTCAAAGCAAACGAAATTCCGCACAAAGCCACTACGACAAACTCATTAGAATCTTTGGCAAAAGCAAGTAAAACACGACAGGTATCATAAAAAAAATCCTCTCGAACTGATGAGATATCAACGATCTTCTCTTTTCTTGTAAAAGGATTCATTAGCTGAAGTTTATAATTGCCGCCTGCCATGACCAGATAACCACTAGAAGAACCACAGTAATATAATCCCCAAAAATAGCTCATCTTAGAGTTGTACGCTTGTTTTTCGGGTATGCTATAAAACGAGTAAAGTTTCTTAGCATAAGAAGTAGTCTGTACGACCAATGGTGATTGGGATTCTAGGAATTTTCTCCAATAAACTTTATGCACTGCCCTCCACTCCTTACAAACCGCCGAAAAATTGAAGAGATCGTCGAAACTTAACAGTTTCTTGGATATGATATCAAGCATATCCAAATCAAGTGGACTGATATCCATATCCTCTTTCATTTTTTTCCCTGCTACAATGGCAATGTTAGGTGATTTCCAAGGTCAATAGGAGGAGTACATATGCTTTTATTCATTTATTTAATAATATCATGAAAGAACGTGAGATAAAGAAATATTTGCAGATAGTACAATAATGCAAGAAAGATAAAACCACATTGAAACACAATTCAGGCATTTCTGAAGCTTCTCATTGAGTAGCAAGTATTTGTGATGATTTTTAATCAAACTTTCTAACATATAATTAGTAGTTACAAAGTAAACCACATTATGCACAGAACATAATTGCCATTAATTCTGATATAGTTCTCATATAGAAGTAAATTAATCCTTCAAAATATAACTATTACAACTACAAACAGATTGTGAATATAAATACAGTTTTTCTATTTGACAAAATAGAATGGTAAAGTCATAACACATGCTGCTAATAGCCTTAGTTAGACTAAAAGAGAGTCCTAACTTTGTGTTGAGACTTGAGAGTTACCTCTAGTGTTGAAGTTATAGGGTTTTAGATACGGAAAAACTGAAGTGGAAGAAATAACTTAAAATATGATTATGGTTTGATATGATTTGCCTATACAGAAGCCTATGCATCAACCCTTATTTACACTAATGCTACTAGACTTTTAATTCTAATCAAATAGGAACACAAATTATGATAGAACACACACACACGCGCGCGCAACTAATCCCAACAGATACTTTAAGATGCTCTATGAAAATATCTGCAACAGGTTCAGGCTGATTTCTTTGGAATAGCTGCAGAACAAGGTTACATCTGAGATAGTCATGAGACTACTCTGATTTCCTTTGGATAGCCATTAGTCAGACGGGAAAAGGCATCCAAGTAAAGGAGGGAAGGGCAAGGATAATACATTATATAGTATAGTTCCAGAACTTGAAAACAGAACAATGACGAGACAAGTCATGGAGGACGGTACCACTTAGATACCCAGTTGAAGTCATAGTGTTTTACATAAGGAATAATAGGAGAGAAATAAACTTGAATTACGTGTGTTTTGACATGATTTCAATCAAGATACAAAAGAATAAGCATTAACCCTTCTTCAACTGAGAAATACGGAAATTAATTCTACAAAATTATGTAAGACATTTTCATATCATCTAACAACCAGCAAAAGTTAAAAATGATGGAAACAGGTTTAGAACAGACATCAATCCCTATTATTTAACCTTAAAAGTTGAGGAAGAATGAACATATACATCTCATAGTAAACAAGAAATTTGCAGCCAGGACACCAATAGTAACCTAACATCTTTGAGTCCTAACTCAATATCTAGTTCAATTTTGTTTATTATATTTTCTACAAAAAGTAAAAATCAGGCAACTGAATATCTGTCACCCCAAATTTACAAATATTGGCTCTACCTCAAACATCTACATGATAATAGGGTGGCGCATCAAACACGTAAACTAAGATAAAGAAAATCACTTTCATGATGACAGCATATCGAGATTACATGACTGACAAAACATTAATATATTTGGACACTAGTTTCCAACTGACATAAAATGGAAGAATCTGAAATCTTGATATATATTAAGAATAAACTCCAAATTTTGTCCTTCAAAGATATAGATGCGGCCAGGTTGATGTTTGAAATGTTTTTGTAATCGATTTAGTTCACAATAGTGCAAAATGTCAGAACTTAATTTGTTAATCATGCAAAACATCATCAAATGAGTCTTCACATTAGGATTCCATTACACACACTCTCTCAATCTGATAAAAAGAAACAATCAAATGACACTTTAATTTTATAATTAGAGGATTAGATTGATGTCAAAAAAATTTTGAGGACTAATTAAATCACGACACGTGAATCTTTGGAGAATCTAAATAGGGGCTTACTTAAACTCTTATTAAATATCTAATTAATTCAAGCTCAATTTATCGTTCAATTGGTTCTTATTTAAGAGAATATACAAATGGCAGGCAGAACATGTACCGTGAAAATATGCAATATTTCACATTTGCTAGTTCACTTAATTTGGGATTAAAGCCTAACTCAACCCCACAAAACCGATTTGTAAGGTGAGAAACGGCAAAGACATATAAGCATACTTGGGCCTTATTTCTTGGCAATGTGGTGCTAAAAACACCTCGTCACACACCTAGCATAGTGAAGGTGTCGGAGTTTGCAAATTAAGGGGACTAGGAGCAGGGCGCAATTAAAGCGATTTTTCAACACTCCCCCTCACGCACAGAGCTCCGCACTTGGAGAATGGAAGGTTTGGGCAACCCAACAACAGATCTAGGATAAACCTTTATACCATCTGAGATATTGGACTTGAAATATAACTCAACCCCACAAAATTGGCTTTGAAAGGTGAAATCTATATAAGCATTACTTAGGCTATCTCTTTAGGCGATTTGAGATTCAATGCCCCACCTCACACCCAGCCCAATAATTAGTTCGGCTTTCCAACACAAGTAAATTACCTTCTACCCAAGAAACATGTAAATATTTCAACGAAACTTAAGAAATTTAACTGAAATTTCAACAAACGAGAACATTGGGGGAACAATAAGGCTTCTATCTGGTAACCTATCGGCCATGGTTCAGCAGCCAAAACTGCCTCAGATTCCACATCGGGAGAAGTCACATGACTGAGACGCAATACATATTTCTTTAAAATTTTAACCAAATAGAGAAAAACAATCTCATAAAACAATAAATACGGACAATGATATGACAACAATGATCATTCATTCAAAAATTAACAAAATTAAAAGATGGAGTATATAAGAATATGAAAACATACCCGATGATGGTAGAGGCAATGCATCGGAACTATTAGACTGGTTAGAATCATCTTCATTGTTCCCGTGCTCCATTCCTAATTTCTTCGAGGCCATCTTGTCTACTTGCATCTCTGTGTGGTATACTATTGAGCTTAAAACCCTTATACAGAGGACAAAAACGGAACTCGCGTAAAATTAAAGGAAAACACGTCAAAGCTCGTTCCCCATTGGTCACCTCATCCCCAAATAAAGAAGATTTCAAAATTGGAAAAAGTGATACATTATTTTAATTTGAAACATAAAAGTTAATGTTATTGTACCAAATCTCACTCAACATTTGTTACTATGCTTTGAACTCTGAATATTAAATTTTAAAATTTTAAAACAACTAAGTTGATTAAGGCAAAGTCACACAAAACGGACATCTCGTTAATTTTATTTTTTCTGGATGCAGTCAAGGTAGTCAAGGAAATAACGCTAAAACAACGTACAACTCAATAAGGAAAGGAACTGCCATTTATTTAAAAATAAAGGAATAAAATGATAATCTATTTTTACATTGACAAATTAACAAATTCAATAATATTTTTACCTGAAAAATATAACATTTAAATGTAAAATTACATTAAGGTGCTTTCTGCAAAGAATCCGTAACACTAATTATATTTTAATAGGCTAACTATGCAGGATACTCAGATATGAGACACAACATGGATACAATACAAAACCTTCAAGAGGACATGGAAAATTCTGAACAGGAAAGGATGCTACAGAGTTAAGTATAATAGTAAAATGGAAGAAAAAATCGTAAAAGATTAACACACAAGTGTGGCTCATATAGATCCTAATACTTCCACCTGCATTTAAATATAAATTGATATGCTCTCGTTTTCATTCCTAAGCATAAATCTTAAAAGTTAGAATGATAGCTCAAAAATAAAATTGAAAGATTGTAGTATGTAGAATAGCACGATTCAATTGATGAATAAGAAGTGTCCATAATGGCACATATCTAACACCAGTACAGCAACTACTTTGTAATCATCCAATCTTCTTGTTGGACTATTTTCTCCTCTTATGCATCCCTAGTAAAGCAATTATATGTAAGTATGATTTTGTGTTTTTCTACACATTAACAAATGGAATTAAAGGTACCCAAACCAGATAGGTTTACATGCTAGAGGTGTGCACCTTCATGAAGCATCTTTGCTTTAGGCAGCAAGAGGACATGGCAATTTCTGAAAAGGAAAGGATGCAACACAGTTATTTGGTAACACAAAAACACAAAACATAAAGATTAACATACATGTGTTTGAACATACATTGTTGTGTATTCATTGCTTGTTCCTGGCATAAATCTTAAAAGTTGGAATGATAGTTCCAAAACAATGGTGAAAGATTGTAGTATGCAGGCCAGAAGCATTCAATTGGCCAATGAAGAGTATCCAGCACGATTTTGTGCTTTTTTGTAAACAGTAATAAATAGAGTTAAAAAAAAGCCTTACCTAAACAAGAAAGGCCAGACTAACATGCTGGTGTGAACCTTGTTGAAGCAACTTTCCTTTAGTCAGCAACACAGCAAGAAGCAACTTTGCTTTAAATGATTTTTAGTCTCAATATACACCAATTTTGAATTTAGCCCTTATAACAATTTCTTACTAGTTTTAATCCTTTAAACATAAGAAAAGCTGTTTTTGGTCCTTGTTGTTTTGGATTTAGTCACTATATTGTCCATATCATATCAGATTTAATCATTGTAAAATGTGAACTATATTGATTTATGTCCTTGGAATAAGGACAATATAGAAAGTTACAAACATAGATAAATATTTTCTTTTTTGGTACATAAACATAGATAAATCTTACAAGAGCTAAAACAAACAAAAAAGGACCAAAAGCAAATTTTCAATGTTTCAAGACAATCTTGTTATGGACTAAACTAGAAAAGGTGTATATCACAGGGACCAAAATTTCATTTAAGCCGTTTTCATTTGACAACATGTAACCTTATGCTTACTAAAAGTTGATTTTCACAATCACAAGTGATTTTCCAAAAAATTTGCAACCATCATAAGTGAATATTGGTCTTAATTATTTCTTGAATCTAACCCAAAACACACATTCCTCAACCCCCTCGTATCAAAATTAACAATGCCAGAACTAGCGATGCATGCTTCTAGCTTGGCAATTCTATCCTTTAAATTTATGAATGAAACAAAAAAAAAATTGAAACCCAAACACACAAAGAACTTTAGATTTCTGATCTGTTTTTTTTTTAACAAGCAGATTTCTGATCTTTAATTACAGGAATGAAATGACATGGAGATGAGGGTGAATAAACAAATGTAAAAAGGACAATTTTTTTTTTGAAAACTTGGTATCCGGCCTTAGGACCGACTAATCCAAGGGGACCAATCTCACCGCCCACTTGCGAGGGCCCCATTTAAAGCCAGGTTTTTTTTTTGCTCTGTATGGACTTAGCCCACCGAAATTGGCACCAGCGAGAATCGAACCTGAGACCTTGAGAGGAGCATACTCCAAGGGCCCAAGCCAACACCACTCGACCAACCCCAAGTGGGTTAAAAAGGACAAAATTGACACTCAACATAAGCACTTGATACGTCTAATGTTCTTATCAATGAATTAACCACAAATTTAACAAGAAAGCAAAAAATCTAACAAGGCTATAATGCAGCTTATAGCAACAAAACCCTAAAAATTAGGTTTTCTCTATCCCCTAATTGCTAATCTGAAGCTACAATTTGGAAATTTTCTCAGTTGAACAACCAACTTACAAAAGTGGAGGATCAACTTAGAAATTTATGCACAGAGAGTAAACTTAATGAAACCATAAAAAATTATCTAACCATTCTTTCTAAGCAATAAACTTTGTTACTATAAAATTTTCGTGCAACCAACCAAGCAACATAGAACTTAATCCAATGTAAAAAAGATTATAACTTTAAGAATCATAGGTTATTATAACAAAAAGGGTTTTTGCTGTTAGTGATAACTGAGTTTTGATTCATTGAGGACTTATCACAAACACATTAATGCATAAACGAAATTCTAGAGAAGTTGAAGTTTAGCTTTGTAAAAGGAGAAGGAAAATCTCATCTTTGAGTTGAATCAAGAACTGGTTGAATCTTGGGACATGGTGGTGGAGACAAAATCACAATGAATGATGATGTTAGTGTTCCGTCCTTGGTATTGCTCTTTTCGGTGGTGTTTTGTTTCCGTTTATTTCCCACGTTAGGAAAAATATACTAACAAAAAAATAAAACAGTTTAAAATGTGGAGTGTGGAGTTTAAGAAAAAAGGAAAAAGAAAATTAGTTAAAATTAAAATAAGGATTTACAAGTACAAAAAAAAAAAAAAAAAATTTACAGCATATTCGTTCTTAATTTTATTTTTATTTTTTAAATTGAAGTGTTAATACAAACTTAACTAGATTTTTTTTTTAAGCAAAAGAAGGGGTGAAGAGAAAACTGCAACACCCTCGACATATATAAATAGAATTAAGAAAGTACAAAAAGAGGGGACATAACCAAAACCCTCAAAAAACACGAAAAGCTGAAAATAAAAGATAAAAACATATGACTAACCTCATCTTGTTTTTGCTTGAACTTGTTTCCAACTGAATCGACCATCTGTACAGTTTGAGTCATGTTAGCCCAAGAATTATTCAGAAAATCCATAGTTTGTTTAACTAGCTGATTTGTTTATAAATTTCAATTCTTTTGAATATGTATTTTTTATCACTCAATTGATGCTCTCCATTTTGCCAGAGAAGTAAATGATACTGTTGATACATTCTCAAGAAAGCGCCGATATATGTTCCTCCCTCTGCTTTTTTTGTTGGCAAAATTTTATCCCTTCAATTACTCTATTCTGAATTTATTTGTGGCATTGTTTACTATAATAATAGGATCAAGAGTTGATGTTTTTAAAGTAATATAAATATTTAAAAAATATGATGCACTTGGTAATAAAACTAATTTAACATCAAACATTCAATGTCAACCATTGTTCTATTTGCAGATCACAGTAAAGAAATGCAAGTGGTAGATGCACATGTGTGTTAATTGATCTACCATATGCAGCAAGTGATGTATTGACCCTTATTTTGGAGTCAATTGAGGATATCATTTGATATAAGGGTAGAGAGAAATGAATATGTAGAATAAATACCATTTGCCCACCCCTTCAAAGATTTATTTTCACATACATGAACTGTACATTACTTTTATAGACAATCATCGCCGTCGGTCATCAAAAACCTAGACCGGAGCACACCCACTTAAAAGAAACGATAACCTCAGTTACGTACTAATTTGATTCCTTGCCAGACCAGAGGGGTACGGGATGGGACAAATTCACGAATGCAATATTGAAGAGCGAGATGGGGGAAATTGATTCAATAGTAAAAGAATAGGAATAAATTGCGCAAAGAGAAGGAGCTCTTTGAAAGGACATTTGCCTACATTCTCATTACGGAATAAAGGCCGGTAAAATAGGCGGGCTACATATGGGGCTCGTTCAGAGTCGCTTCTGCTTGAGGGGAAGCATAAAGAATTGAATGACTCACACTTGAGGGGGAGATTGTTATGACAAGTGTGAGGTGAATTAAGTCTCATATTGTATGTGTCCAACACTTGTATAATTACTCTGACCCGATATTTATGTTAGTATTTTTTTTCCTCTCATGTTTGAACTTTAGTCATTTAACTACTTCAACTCCTTTATAACTTAGCTCCAATTAGTTGCGTTATCCAACCCAATTGTGTAAAATTTTAAGCTTGCAATGTGTGGGACTAATTCATTTTCAATATTTGTGGAAGTTGTTGACAATGACACCAAAATGTGAAACTCTTGGATAGATGGATCTTATACTTCATACATATTCTTACATATTCTATTTAATGAGATTTAGTAAACTGCCAAAAATTTATCAAACAGAACAAACTATTTCCATTTACTAAGGTGTGGGACCTATATTCATGATATAACAGTTAAGTTAATCTTTGTTTTTTAGCTGGTTTTGTGTAGTTGGAAGGAATTCATTGGGTACCAACTATATCCCTTGAATACAAAGCAAAGTGTTTTATTAATTTATTTTCTCACTAATTATTCTTTAGGCGTGAGTGAGTGAATATAAGCTGTATTCTTTTGAAAAAAGGGAAGGTATCATTGGGCATGCAGAAAGTGTTTTGATCTTTTGCTGATTAAAATCATTACTGAAATTATACGCACAAGAAAAATTGAATACAATTTGAATCATGGTATAGTTCGTGTGGCTTTGTTAGCTTCTAAGTTTGATTAGCATGATTAATAATTTGTTCAAAGAATAAATAATAATTACAGTAATAGGTGAGTTAAGGAATGGTAGAGTGTAATTTGAGTGGAAAATGAGGTAGAAACAAAGTGTTTAATTAAGGTGTGACATGTCATTATGGTTGTGAATGTGATAGAGCGGTGTTTGGTTGAAGAAAGGGATCGAAGCACTAAATCTTAAATTTTGTGAAATTTTATGGCAACAAAAGGTTTTTTTTTATAATCAAAAATTTATTATAAGGGAGTACAAAGGGGTACTAAAACTCTTACAACAAAGAGCACTAAACTAAGTGCTCATAATACAAGACATAGGATTTAAACACCAAAAAGGAAAAGGAGTACAAGTTCTACGCTCATACCGACTAGTGAACCACAACCAAGAATGAAGTTTGATTGTCTCCAATAACGACGAAACATCCGGAATATTGCCCTTAAAAATTACTTTATTGCGAAGATTCCAAATATTCCAAGTGGTTGCCAATCATACCAAGTATCGGACACGACCTTTGTCTTTTATTTTGAACAAATCACCAAATAAAAGAAAATGATCTCTACCTTCGACTCCGATTTGTGACGATGTCCCTAACCAAGATAAAACTTTGTTCCATACTCCCTTACTAAAAGGACATGAAAAGAAAAGATGTTTTTCGTCCTCGGCTTGTTGAAAACACAAGACGCATGATAATTCATGAAGATTAGTCAAAATACCACGGTGATAAAGAGCTGCTCTAGTTGGTAATCTGTTTAATAATAACCTCCAACTGAAAACATTTACTTTCGAAGGAACATCCGACTTCCAAAGGCGCTGAATAGCCTCGAGCACATGAGCATTTTGAAGCTCTACCTGCCGCAGGTCTAATAAATACGTGTAACAGGATTTAACCGTGAACAATCCATTCGAATCCGGAATCCAGCGCCACTGATCGTGATTATAGTTGTGAAGGGAAAAACCATCAAACAGGCCTTATAATTCAGTAAGCTGCCGAGCTTCGTTCACACTCAACGATTCAAACCAATTCCAGCTCCATAATAGCACTAAACCATTTCCTCGCAGACGTTCAGAAACCTTAACATTCTTGATCGCTTCTTTAGCATACAAATCAGGAAAAAGATCACAAAAAGTCTGGTTTCCATACCATTTAAATTGCCAAAACCCAATGTTATTACCATTACCAACGCAACAACTGATATTGGATTTAAACCAACTATCACTCATCCCGCGCCCGGGACTAATAATATCACGCCACCACAAAGAGGAGTGTGCACTAGGCGTAATATCAAGACCACTCAGCAATAGAGAAGGTAAGTGACCATAACGGTAACGAAGCAAGTCAGCCCAAATTGCATTATCGTGATTCAAAAAACGCCACTTCCACTTGGTAAGCAAAGCCAAATTAAAGAGTTCGAGATTTTTTACCCCTAAACCACCTTTCTCCTTAGGTAAACAAATTTGATCCCATTTAACCCAGCAAACCTTTCTCTCCTCTACACCACCACCCCACAAAAAGTTCCGCTGAATTTTCTCGATACTTTTTAGCACACAACAAGGAGCCCTGAAAAAAGAGAAAAAATAAAGAGGTATACTAGCCAAAACAGAATTGATCAGAGTGATGCGACCACCGAAGGACAAATGACGGCTATGCCAAGAATTCAAACGTTTAGTCATAGCCTCCACAACAGGTTTCCAAGTCTCTCTCCTTCGCGGATTAGCTCCTACCGGTATTCCCAAAAATTTAAAGGGAATTGTCGATGTATTACAAGCTAAAAAAGAGGCCCCAGCTTCAAAAAGTCTTGCACCCACATTGATACTGTAGAGTTTACTCTTCACAAAATTAATTTTTAAACCAGACACCAGTTCAAAACCTCTAAGCATGTATCTTCGAAAGTTCAATGTCCATATTGATTAACGGCAGTCCTACTGAGGATTTTAAAGTGGGAAGAGGTTTACGTCAGGGTGATCCATTATCTCCGTTCTTATTTCTTATTGTCGCAGAAGGCTTAGCAAGTATGATGAAGAAAGCTGTTGATGTAGGCAAGTTCAAGGGCTTTAAGGTAAATGCCAATCTTCACTTCCAATTGTTACAATTCGCGGATGATACTATTATAATGGGAGAAGGCAGTTGGGAGAATTTTTGGACTATTAAGTTTATGGCAACAAAAGGTG
Organism: Trifolium pratense; assembly: GCF_020283565.1. Classification (NCBI taxonomy): domain Eukaryota; kingdom Viridiplantae; phylum Streptophyta; class Magnoliopsida; order Fabales; family Fabaceae; genus Trifolium; species Trifolium pratense. Next base: position 24,114,168 of record NC_060064.1, on the reverse strand, counting down.
ATGATGAGCGAAGTCACTAGGTTTAGTCTAGTGGTGAGGATTTAGACAGTATGCATGAGATTCTAGGTTCAATTCTCATTGTTAATATTGTAAAAAAAAATAAAAAGTTAATGATGAGAGAAGATTCTCTAAACTAAAGTCATCTAGGGTATTTTTTTTTCCACCATAAGCCACTGGACCGTCTAATCTAATTTGGGGTCAGTTCAGACATCAAGTGGTTTCAGCCCCCAACTGTTTGAACCATAGTCATTCCTACCAAATTTAGTGTCAATCACCACTAGATCAACTAACGATTGGTGGGTATTTTTTTTCTTTGCAACACATAAATACACTTACATATATGTAATATTTTTGTTTTCTTAGTTAACTTTTACTTGAACGTAAGTGAATTTAGAAAAATTAAATGTAGGGAATTCAAGTTCGAAATTATTAATGTGGTGGAATTTATCCTTCTCCAATGCATTTTTCTATTGTTATTAACACATGTATATTTTTTGGATTTCATGAGAACCCAGATTCAATTTCAGGGTAGAACAATTTATTAGTTAGACTTTATTTATCTCGTGGCCGAACTCTGGACTACTGGAGGCTACTTTCCCTGCAACGAGACGGTTAAAAAAACATGTATTTTAATTGATTGATATACTAATCATGATGCATTAATCACCTAAAAAATATTTACCTTCCAACTTCCAAACACAATTCAACCATTTTAAAATATAAACTTCCCAAACAATGATTTCTTCTCACATACATCACTCAAGCATCATTCATGAACCAACTCTAAAACTGTGTTTATTGACAACAACAACAACAACAACATAAAAACATTTGAATAATACAATAATCAAAGGAATCCGACCAAACAGTCTTTACTTCCAAATTCCAATCTGAATCATTTCAACGTGGATAATCATAAACCTAACCTCACTCACTATACTACACAATCATCAAAAATCATTTCAATCTTAGAAACTTAACACAATCCCAAATACAGAATTCATAAACTCTTTCTTCTTCCATTGCTTCTCTTTCACTTCACTCTTTCCATTAACAAATCTTCTCCTCACTCACTCATTTTCTCTCTCCTCATCTTTTTGGCGCCAAATGGACCCTACCAGATTAAAATCTCACCCTCCCAAAATATTTTTTATTTTTTTTTCTTCCTGTCATAAATAAATACAACTAACTTACTTCTCTTCTTTCTCAATCCTCTTCTTCATTTCTTCAACACTTTCCTTCTACTAATTTTCTTTCTATATCTAAACTAACTGAACTCAAAGCACCGTACTGTACTTACCGTACTTAAAAACCTAAAAACGGTGTAGTACAGATATATATCAAATGCTTGTTACTATTTTCTTCATCTTTCTGTTCTGTTTCCATCCCGTCGTTTCTCTCACCTCCGACGGCCTCGCTCTTCTAACACTCAAATCCGCCGTCGACGGAGACGCCGAAGCCGCATTCACCGATTGGAACGAAGACGACAATACGCCGTGTCATTGGTCCGGCATTAGCTGTGCTAACATCTCCGGCGAATCAGACTCTCGTGTCGTAGGTATTGCTCTCGCCGGAAAAGGCCTCCGTGGTTATCTCCCGTCGGAGCTCGGAAAGTTAATCTATCTCCGTCGTCTCAGTCTTCATACTAATCTCTTCCACGGTTCCATTCCCGTTCAGCTCTTCAATGCTACCTCTCTCCACAGTATTTTCCTCCACGGTAACAACCTCTCCGGTAACATTTCTCCGTCAATTTGCAACCTTCCACGTCTACAAAACGTTGACCTCTCTGAAAATTCACTCGCCGGAGTTATCCCGGAGTCTCTCGGAAACTGTTCCCAGCTTCAACGACTCATTCTCGCGAGAAATAATTTTTCCGGTGATATTCCGGTGACTCCATGGCCGAAGCTGAAAAACCTCGTTCAGCTCGACCTTTCCGATAATCTTCTGGAAGGTTCGATTCCAGACCAAATCGGCGATCTCAATTCCCTCACCGGAACCCTAAATCTATCATTCAATCACCTATCAGGTAAAGTCCCGAAATCTCTAGGAAAATTGCCGGTAACGGTTAGCTTTGATCTTCGAAACAACGATCTAAGCGGTGAAATTCCTCAAACCGGGTCGTTTTCCAATCAGGGACCCACGGCGTTTCTCAATAACCCGAAACTATGTGGGTTTCCTCTTCAAAAACAGTGCACCGGTTCAGCACCAAGTGAACCGGGGACTAGCCCCGGTTTAGCTCGACCGCATGTAAACCGGTCTAAGAAAGGGTTGAGTCCCGGTTTAATTATTATTATAACTGTGGCTGATGCTGCTGTTGTGGCTTTGATTGGGCTTGTTGTTGTGTATGTGTATTGGAAGAAGAAAGATAAGTCTAATGGGTGTAGTTGTACTTTGAAGAGGAAATTTGGTGGTAGTGGAAACAATGAGAGATCAAATTTGTGTTGTTTTTGTTGGTCATTAGGGTGTGTGAAAGGGTTTAAGAGTGATGATTCTGAGATGGAAGAGAGTGAGAAAGGAGGAGGTGGTGGTGGAGGCGGTGGTGGTGGTGGTGGGAGAGGGGAAAGTGAAGGTGAAGGTGAATTGGTGGCAATTGATAAAGGTTTTAGCTTTGAACTTGATGAGTTGTTAAGAGCTTCTGCATATGTGTTAGGGAAAAGTGGGTTAGGGATTGTGTATAAGGTTGTGCTTGGGAATGGTGTACCTGTTGCTGTGAGGAGATTAGGGGAAGGTGGTGAACAAAGGTATAAGGAATTTGCTGCTGAAGTTCAAGCAATTGGGAAAGTGAAACATCCTAATATTGTTAAGTTAAGAGCTTATTATTGGGCTCATGATGAAAAGCTTTTGATTAGTGATTTCATCTCCAATGGCAATTTGGCTAATGCTCTTAGAGGTAATTGATTCAATTCCTTCACATTTTATTTATGTTTGTATATGTATAATGTATGTATCCTTTCTCTTTTTGCATTTGGGTCATTGATTTCATTTGTTGCATTCATTCATTAAGAAGCTTTAATCTCCTCACCATCCATATCAGAGTTGCAGGTTTGTGAGAAGATAGATCACTATTTCATTGATAATGAGAGTTGAATGATAGTACTAGTAGCAAAAATAATGAATGAGAGTTAATGATAACATGGTGAAATTGGAATTTTATGTATTGTGGTACTACTACATTAATTTAACTGTTATACTGTTATTCACCATCAATGTAAATTTATTTCTACGTAGCCATTCAATCATATCTTACCAAGTTACCATTATACCAATTTGTTAGATATTATTTCTACAATGATTTCACACTTAATTATGTGTTTGGATGTGGTGGGGGTGGGTAGCTAAACTGATTTGTGCTAAGAGTTAGAAGTGTAAAAGTACTTGGGTTCAAGTCCCGATGTAGGAGAAAAATACTAACATTAACAATTGATTACTGACTTTGGCCGTTACAAAAAGAAATTGTGTTTGGATGCATGTCTAATATTTTTATATCATAAAAGTGTACATCAATCAAACTCTAGCAACATTTTAGGTTCAAGAAGTGGTTGTAGAACATTTAATTTTAGAAGAGTGCAGACATGAATTTTATGCTATATGTGTTTGATGATCGTTTGGTCAATTGTTGTCCTTTAATTTCAGCCAAAAGTAAAATAAAATTATTGTCTTCTCTAGTTTGCAGAAATAATTGGTAGCAAGACAAATAATAATAAACTCAACATTTTTATAGAAAAAGGTTCTAAAATCTGCTAGATTTTGTTTTCATGGAAGAAAGAAATCGAATTTGGAGTTCTGTCTTTTTCCATTGTCACATTGTTTTAATAATTGTCGTTTTCTTTATTGTTATGTACAATGGGACCATGATGGTTAGTTAGCTGGTGCAAATGCACAATATTAAATTCTAATTGTCTTGGTAGAAATCAAGATTTATACTACATTATAAAATTTAATTTGAGGTGAGAATATGGGTGTGGGCCGTGTAGCTAGGTGAATACCCTTAATTAGATGCTTATTTATATTGGTAAGGGCATTGGATCGAGAAATTGTTTGGTAGGACAACAGTGTCAGAGTTGTTATTGTAAATGGCAATGAGCTGCCCTTTGGGGATACCCCAAGAGAAAGAAAGAAGGACATTCGCCATGTGTTTTGGAAATGAGGGCAGTGGTATTCTTGTCTGGGACCATTAACTTCTATCTAGATCTTTATCTCATTCTTAACACATGGGGCCATTAAACTAACCAAAATTTTAGGCGCAAAAGTTGCATTTAAACACCTCAGTAATCCATGTTCATGCAACCATTTGGATTCTCTGCTGTCCACTTCTCTTAGTAAAATCTCAGTCGTTGGATTAATCTAACAGTTAAGATATTAATATTCTCAACAGATTGATTAGTTTAACGACTAAGATGAGATTTGACTCGAGAGACCGGAGAGTATCCAAAGTGTTTGTCTTTTGACTTGAATTTTCTTTTCAGGTGTTTGGATATTTTTTCATACATAATTTTCTGTTTCACACTCCCTTCATGTATCTTTTAAAGTAGCTTTGTATAAAGTGTACATTTAATTGTAGTCTGAAAAAGAACTTGCAAGTTTGTGCCTTTATTTCATTCAGCTAAAGTTTAGCTTTTGGTTTTTTTTTTTAATTTCTTTTTTTCAGTCGAGTTTCCTAGTTCTTGGACTCTTGGTGAAAGTCTTTGCTTTTCATTGTTTACATTATTAATCCTTTTGCCTAAACTCTTTGCTTTCAAAGGAGACTCTACCAGCTTCACAATCACTTGATTCTATCCGGCCCTACTAGAACTGCTTTCTCACTTCTTTGCTTCTACTACACTTATGTTTAACTATTATAAGGAAAATACTGAACACATAAGACTTAATTTTGACTTTTAGAATAGTCAATAGTGTAATATGTTATGTTGGGTGTAAGATATACCGACCAACCAACCAATTATTCATGATTATTATATTTGAAACTATTTATAAAAAATGAAATTGTTACATATGACTATCTGAATTTGCATTCTGTAATAGTTTATAATTTTCAATAATTTGTTTTGCTACAAATAGTTCACATTTAATTTTCCATGTCGTTATGCAGGAAGAAATGGCCAACCATCTCCTAATCTTTCATGGTCAACCAGGCTGAAAATAGCCAAAGGAACAGCCAGGGGTTTAGCTTATCTCCATGAATGCAGTCCGAGAAAATTTGTTCACGGCGACCTCAAACCTTCCAATATCCTCCTTGACACAGACTTCCAACCTCTCATTTCTGATTTTGGTCTTAACCGGCTGATCAGTATCACCGGAAATAATCCCTCCACCGGTGGTTTTATGGGTGGAGCTCTTCCTTACTTGAAATCATCACAAACCGAACGAATCAACAACTATAAAGCACCTGAAGCTAAAGTACCAGGCTGCAGACCTACCCAAAAATGGGATGTGTATTCATTTGGTGTTGTATTACTTGAATTGCTCACTGGTAAGTCCCCGGATTCTTCTCCAGGAGCATCAACTTCTATGGAAGTGCCTGATTTGGTAAGGTGGGTAAAGAAAGGGTTTGAACAAGAAAGCCCTTTATCTGAAATGGTTGATCCATCACTTCTTCAAGAAATCCATGCTAAGAAAGAAGTACTAGCTGTGTTCCATGTAGCACTATCATGCACTGAGGGAGACCCTGAGGTCAGGCCTAGAATGAAAACTGTCTCCGACAATCTTGAAAGAATTTGAACATAATATTCTGATGTTTATCAGCTGAAAGTAGTGAACATGAGACTGGAAAGCGACTCGTGCTTCAGTCCCATGGTGCATTGTTGCTGTAGCATTTAGAAGAATTTTTCTCGTGGGGGCATCAAGATGGGGCTGCAATTGCAAATAGACTTTCTTTCCTATCTGGGTTTTGTCCCATTAGCTTCTGTTTTGAAATCAGAGCAATTTTTTGACAGAGGTCATCATCACAGGTCTCCTCTTATCTTCCAAAGATCAAGAAATCTAATAAGTTATGTTTAAATTTTGTTGTGGTCTCATTCTTTATAGAATCTGATTACTATAGTTTCACATTAGCTAGCGTTATTAATTGTAAAATTCATATGTAATATGTTGTATAAGAAGATTTTTCTTGAGTCTCCCTTATGAGTGACAACTAGGTTTTACATATTTTTCTTCTCTAATTGATGTTATAGTGTTTAAAGATTTAATTCTATTATCACAAAAGTGTTAATAGTTTTTATTTTTATCAGAAGCAAACTCAATTTCTATTGAGATTATATCCTTAATACAATCAGGGGATAAAATCATAAATATAGCAACAATACATATACAACCTCACTTTTAACAATAACTTCTAAACAATTTTAACCTTTGCTCTTGTTCAAAAAAATTTTAACCTTTGCTGTTAAAAAGATGGTCCGGATTTGGATTCTCTCATGCATAAAAAATTCATAGAGGATTATGCAGATCATCTCTCACCATTAAATGCATATTGGCCTCACTTATCATTTTATAAGTTGTAGATCTCAATACATTTTAATGATCAGATTATCACAGTGGGTATGTCAGAATCATGGTGATCCACTGTGATTTTGCAGAAGTTATAGTGGATCACCTTGATTCTGGCATATTCATTGTAATACCAAACATACATATAACCCTCTCTTATGTATTAGAGAAAACCCAATTCCAAAATTCGAGCACATTTTCAAAGAAATATTTCCAATTTCTCAAGCGTTGCAGTACCTGTACCACACTCTTTGATTGAACTCGCTTATTGACTCCATGTAGCATTTGAGTTTATTTTCAACCGATAGCCATTAGGTTTAATCTAATGGTGAGGGGTTTGTGTAGAATGCATGAGATATTAGGTTCAATTCTCTACTCCATTGTAAACTAAAAGTAAATATTATTTACATAAAATATTGATGATCAACTATATATTAAAGAAAATAATACAAAATAAATTATCAAACTAACTTAATTTAATAATTGTTCATGCATAAGTAAAAGATGAGACAATTTTCTCAAAAACAGCTAAACTAAACATAGGGTTACTCATCTTTTTTCCACCAAACAAGCAAAACTTAATCCTTATTTACATTTTTCCAACATACAAGAACATTTTCTTATACCGTAAAAAAAACATTTTTATATTTTTTTATATTTTCTATATTTTTTTTTTGTTCTTCAATTCTATATTTTTATTTACTCTTATATGAAAAATACAAAAGTGTATGTTAAATATATTAAAATAATTACTGGATAAATATTTATCATTGATACTTAAAATGTCAGGGGACAAGTTTTGATCACTAATACATAAAAAATTATATAACAAATTGATTTTTTATACGAGACAATTAATTCTTATCGATAAATATAAAAAAAGGGGCAAATATTTTTCAGTCATACATAAAAAAATGATAAATACTTGTCACTAATAAACATAATTTATTATTAAAATATACACCGAACAATAACTTTGATAAAACAAATTTATTCATTTAATAAATTCTACATAAAACCCCGCATAATTTATATTTAAAAAAATATTTTATGACATATTTCTAAATACTTTATGCTGCAGATTGGAAGTTGGGCTGCCGATTGGATGACCGATCGATATGATGTGCACTCTTTCCAGAGCATGATGACTTGGATTTTGAAACAGGTGCATCAATCAAAAACACAGTTTAGAGTATCTAAACATAATAGAAAACACATAGGGTCACTATTATAAACAAAAAATCATTTTTTAGATTATTGGAAAACTGACGTATTTGATCCATAATATAGGCTAGATACATTAGTTTTCCAATGAACCTAAAAAAAATGGTTTTTTTGTTTGTAATAGTGAGTAGAGGGAGTATTAAGGAGGCTACCTAAGATTGAAAGAAATGCTAGGACCTGCCATTGCTCTAGTATCAATCAGCTTGTCATTGAGGGGATTTCAAAGCGTTTCATCACTGAGAAGGGAATTCTAATAATACTAATAGTCTTGTTCAAGTAAATGAAATAATAAGAATTAATCAAAGAATCCCAAGTAATCAACTAACTTTCAATCACCAGATATTCAAACGAGAATACATGGGTTTTAGAACTTGGGTTAAGGGTAGGATTTAATCAGGTATTATCATACTTTACTATGTAAAAAGAAATGTAGTTATGGCAAAAGGAGAATTAATTACTTGGGGAGTATTATATAAGGGTAGGATTTAATCAGGTATTATCATACTTTACTATGTAAAAAAAAATTATGTTAAGATGCACTAAGAAAAAACTTGTATTACCAGAAGTTTTTCAGATGAATACTTCAATCTATCTTCATCACCGTAACAATAATCTAAAATACACTGGACATGCTCTGAGCTGAAAATGTTAGATGAACATTTGGAGAAGAGTTCATGCATAAAGTCATAATTTGGATTTTTGTCTCCAACCATTTCAAGAAGTTCAGCCTGCCAAAATAAAAACAGAAGAAATCAAACTTAAAAAGGGGAAAACCATGGTTAAAGAAGATTGGAAATTTTAATATAAGGAACATTTGGTGTACTCTATGATGTTTTCTCTCTAGGCCTCCCATGTATCTTTTATACCCCAAATATTCCAATTTTGCCCTTGCTAAAAATTTCGGTTCGTAGAAACCGAAGTTTTTTCTAGTTCAAATTCAGGGAAAATTCAGTTAACAGAAACCGAATTTTTTTTTAAGGCAAAAAAAATTCGGTTCGTAACAACCGAAATTTTTATTGAAGGGCAAAAAAGTAAAATCCAGGAGGGAAAAAAGAACCATGGGGCCTAAAGAGAAAACATCGTACTCTATAGAAGGATGGATATTCTAAGCAGTCAATGTGCTAATTTCCTATTTGGGCCCAGATTCTCTTTTGGTGTCCTATAACTTCTCAACACAAAATCTATTTCTCATGGTAGTTTTAGGGTTTATATTTTCCAGACAAGTTACATCTTCATGTACTGCCTAAGTGCCTATAAAACTTTTCTAGCTACATGCATACTAGACAAACGGCTAATACGTTACATTTTATATTTTAAGCAAAAAATCAAAAGAGACTGGTAATATAATTGGATTTCCAAACAACATACTTTGATGGTTTGTCCATTTGTGAAAGTCGGTTCCTCCAATAATCTTTCAAGAGATTTAAACAAGTTATTATCTTTGATTTTGTTTAACTCATGAAGGCACTCTTTTGCTTTGTGAGAATTTACGAAATATGTAGCCATTTTTGTAAACACACTTTCAATTTCTTTCTGTGTTTCTTCAGCGCAAATATACTGAAAAGGTAAAAGGCAACATTACTTCCAAGCTATCAACTTTAGATAGAGTAGCGAAATTTTATAATTAAATAAATAAATAAATAACTTTAATAGACACAAAAATCTTGTAAAGAAAGAGATATTGATCATTTCTCATTAATGTACAACTATAGTGAAAGAGACGTTGATCGTTCCTCATTAATGTATAACTGCAACGATACTTGTGATCGCAATTTACTAAAAGATACTTGTTATCATAACAAAGTTGTTGAGTTTCTCTTTGCTTACATATCCAATGATGGTATGTTGTACCCATAATCTATAAATAGAAAGGGGCCACATGGTCTTCCCTTTGTTATAAGAAAACCATCAAAAATCAAAAATCCTTGCATTTTACCTTTGATCTCTTCCGCATAGCCAAATAGTTTTTCATAACTTCCTGCAGCCTGAAAGATAAAAGAATAATTTGTATATATTTCTAAAATTTTCACCTTCCAACATAAGCACATGACATGGGTATTGTCGTATTGGTACCTTCTTTTGTGATACCAAAAACAGTAATCAATGCCTTTATATGATCAGTACGGAAAAGAGAAAACATGTGTATCCAGTGCTTTGTCCTTTCCATAACAGAAAGATGGTCAGGAAATAGATGATCAGCAAGAATCAATTCCATCCTCTTTGGTCTGAAATTCAATTAAAAAAAATGTTTACTTATGACAGGATAACTCAAATTTAGATTCAACTAGCAATCTAGAGTACATAAGCAGACCTGAGCTCCTCGCACTCCATATGACGGCAAAGTATCAAAATTTTACATGGAATCTCTTCAAAGTGATCACTAATTGTCATGCTTCCTTCACAACATTTCTTACAGTAATCTTGATATACTTCTATCAACTTCTGCAAGGCCAACTTTCGAACAGATATCTGGAAAAATATTTTGATTATTAGGAATTATATATTTTGTCCTTGATCAGACAAAAAAAACTCATCAGCGCAAACCTCTGTATCCTGAAGTCTCTTGATGGCTTCAGCCATTAGTGCCATGAGTTTCTTGGGAACAAGCTTCAGGTTTGAACTGAAAATATCACAGGCTACAACAACCGCATGCATCCTCACTTCGGCATCAGAGTCAAATAATCGATCTTCAACAGAAGCTGTTCAGTTGAAAGGTTATCGGTAATTGTTGCTAGGATGAAATTATGCGGGCATTGAAAATTAAAAGCAGAACTGCTCAGTTGAAAGGTTATAAAAAATTACTAGGATGAAATTATGAGGGCATTGAAATACGAACACGGAAACAAACTATATAACATAAACAGACATTAAATAAAAACAAGAATATCGGTTAAGCAGCTTACTGATAAATTCATGTGATTCGCTCCAAAAAGGATTCACCGCATAGACAGCTTTGGCACATTGTAGAGCCTCAATTCTTACATAAGCAGATTTATCATAAAATCTTTCCAAAAACTGCACAAAAAGGTCGCGAAACTTCTGTGCAACATGTTGTTCAAGAATTGCAAAAACTTTCCCCACCAACTTAACAGCTTTTAACCGAACATCAACCTGATTAGCCTACGAAGTGGATTGTAGATATAATAAAAATGGTAAGAATAAGAATATCAATATATTTGAAGAAAAGAAACAAAATAAGCATGTCAAAAACTGATTTCAACCAACTGAGCCCAGCTTGTATATAATATTAAATCTTGACTAAAAGGGAAGATATACCGATAACTCTCCAATTAAGCTATCGATGATCGGAAGAAGCATATGATTATGAGGTGCACACTGAAAAATTTCAAAGATAATTTCGTAGTAATATTCTTTAAGCCAGCAGTCCACAGCGTCTCTGTCATATATACAAGAAGATATAAACTCGCAAACTAGGTAGTTCAGCTCATCATCCACTTCAGCACAAGTTTTGATTACTGATTTAGCAAGTTCATAAGAAACACAAGTTGCACCCTATTGGACAAAAAGACATCATAAAATAAGCATATAACTACCACTTCATAATCATGAGCTAATGGTATTCTTATTAATTAATTTGAAATTCAAATTGTTATATTAATTCATTTGAGAATGAGAGGATAGAAGGAGACTGTCAAGCAATCCATGAGCATTATCAAATAGATTGTGTTCCTTTAAGCAGGAAAAAAAAAGTAAACATAAAATATTCGATATCGGACACATTCTAGAGAGAAAAACAGACAAATATACAGAAAGTATCACACACAAAATATTTGATATCAAATCCAACTTCTCTGTATAAAACTTTTTTATCACGAAAGAAATATTAGAAAGAGAAAACGGGCTCTTACTTTTTTTGGCTTTATAAGATTTTGTAAAATCACTTCTAATAGTTTCTGAGAAGCAACTTTGCTATTACTACTCAATATGTTTCTCATCATAGAAGACATGTCCTTAATCAAACTGTCATCATGATCATATCTGCAAAAAAGGGTAAAGTAGATTAGGTGTCATTATTCTTGCATTAAAATTAGCAATCATTCTGGACTTATTTTCGGTAGTTACTAAGGTCAAACTACAACCTCCCATCAACTGCCGCACTCCATCACTTTATTATATTGTTAAGGGAAACTAGATAATACATGATTGATTCACTATACCGTTAAAATTTAATACTTTAGTCTCACAATCACAAACCAAACAAACACTGTCAGTGCCAAACGTAAAGACCTTCTACAAATCAAACAAAAGAAAAGTGGTTGATATCCCAATTAAAGAACAAGCTCAAAAATCACCCCATGCAAATAAATTTTATGTATTATTATAAGTTAGTTTATGATCAAATACTTCCTCCGTCTCAAAAAAATCACCCCTATAAATTACCTCTATAAATTACACATATTAAGAAATGTAATGATGTTGTTAAAAAAATAATATTTTTACTAAATTACCCTTATAAATTGTTTGTTTTCTTGGGAATAATGCATATAGTAATTATTATGGGTACAACTGGAAAATACTCCCTTAATATAAGCCCTCATTGAAGTTTTTCACGCATATTAAGAAATGTTGGTAGTATAATAAATGTGACTTTTTGGGTATTACAATTATTAAATTGTTCTTTGTAAAAATATGTATTTGTAATTAACTTTTCGTATTTCAATGCAAAGTAGGGTTATGTTTGAAAAAGTAATAATAAATATGTCTAGAGAATTAAAAATGAGCTTATATTTAAAGACAAATTTATGTTTGAAAATGTGCTTATAATTAGGGACGAATGGAGTATTACATTAAAAAGTGATAATGATCATTATTTTGAGACAAAATTTTATTGTTAAAGTGACAATTATTTTGAGATGGAGGGAGTAACTTAGAAAAATATATAATAACATTAATGAATATCAAATTTGCTAGGAAATTACTATAAACAATCCTAATAATTCATTTTGGTCAATTTTAACAGCAACTAACTATTTTTTTCCACTCATTTATACTCTAATTTTATTTATATATATCTACTCTTAGTAACATAATAAATTTAATTACTATCAAATTTACCGAATTATCCTAAATATTTCTAATCAAATTACTATATAATGGTCCTATAACAGTATGGGACAAGTGTTGACCCATGATACATAAAAATTACTTTAACAATAGATTCACTCATATTTTAACAATATTTTATAAAAAAAATAATTAAATGTTTATTCTTAATTCTAAATAAATTTTCTAACTTATTTTTTTATAGAAGAATTTTTCTAATTTAATATAATAATTCGCACGGATTTTTAAACTAGTTTTCTTATAACAAAAAAAAAATGTTAAACGGTGGTTAAACCATGTGCATGGACTGAAATTATCTTCTTAATTAATATGTCATATGGTTTTTTTCAGAAGGAACACTTTGGAAGAAAAAAAATTTAATCATTTTTACAAGAAACTTTGACCAATTTTCAAATGTTTTAAATGTTTATGCAGAGAATATTAAAAATAAGTGAAATTAGTTGAATTAAGAATTTAAGAGTAATTAAATAAGGGTATACATGAAATAAATTTAAATTTATAAGAATATTAATTGAACTAGTTAAAAGACCAGTGCATTCGCACGGGTCTAATGACTTTTATTCGATATTTAAGTTTGTCATTATATTATGGTTGAAAATTTATTTAGAATAAAATATTTAAATTTTTTATTTAATATTGTTAAAATATAAGTGAAACTATTGTGATATTTTTTGCAAAACTTATTAAATGAATAAATTTGATTATAATTATCAGTGATAAATTATCCTTTTTTGTATCCGTCGCAAATAATAGCGGACAGTGATAAATTTGATTATCTTATTTAAAATGGCTATTTCCTTTTCCAGACAATGAAATTCAGGTCAAAATCCTATAAATTGAACTCTTTCCATTCATATTTTTTTTTCTTCACATTCTCATTTCTTCTTCCTCTCCCATTTCTTCTCTCATATTTTTTTAGCTTAGTTTTGTTGTAGTTTTGTTATTTTAGGCGTAAATGGCCTGAAAGTCCGTCGCCGATTAATCATAATGATCTTACACATGCATGTTCTTTGATGGCGGCGATTGAGGTCATTATGTTAATCGACGAGGGACTTTTTGAGGTATCTTTAGGATCATTATGATCAATCGGAAGGAATTCCTTCAACCCATTTCTTCTCTTTCATTTCTGTTATAAACAATATTCTGTGTTTTTGTCACTGTCAAATACACGTCCGCTACTTAAAGTAGCATAAGTAGCGGACGACAAAATGCCATAGGGTATCTGGTAGGCGTGCGCCATCAATTATAACAAAACTGAAATTTTTAACACATCTACTACTTAAGGAGGGTGTATTGGATTGAGATTTCATGGGATTTTAAAAGACTTTTTTATGACAAAAAAATCTTGAGGTATTCAATCAAGACTTTTACAAAAGTTAAATAAATCTTGTGGTATTCAATTAAGACAAACATGATTTTTTTTTTCAGGGCAATAAAATCCGTTGGTATTCAATTGAGATTTGGTACTACTTTTAAAATGTCTACTGGTATTCAAAAGTCTACCGATTTTGATGGATTCTTCTATGGAATGGATTTTGAGAGACTTTTTAGTTGAAAATACACTTGATAGACTTTTTCAACAATCTCACCAAAAGCCTTGAGACTTTTTTAAAATCTCCAAGACTTTTTATTTTCATCATCACTGTATCAAATTTTTTTTTCTTTATTTTTTCATAGTTCATCATCACTGCACTCCTTCTTCTTTTCTTTGTTCACTTGTTCAAGAATCTCACCAAAAGACTTGAGACTTTTTCAAACTCTCCAAGATTTTTTACTTTCATCATCATTATATCAGTTCTTCTTCTTCTTCTTCTTCTATCAAATATGTTTTTTTGCAAAAAAATATTTTAACAAATTCTACATCTTTTTTACAAACTTTTGATTCAATACAACTTTTTACGGCAAATTTTTTTTCGTTACCTTCATCTGCTTCTTTTCCCATCAATGGTGATAATGGTTTTTATTTGTGATTAGAAACATATACGTGAAAAAAATGTAAGGCTTTTTTTTTGTTTAAAAATTTGGATTCCCAAAAAAATATAATTTCTTTTATTAAAATTTATTGATTCTTTTAAAATTTGCCTAATATACAAAAGTTTCTTAATATATAAAGTATTATGAAATCTTGATCGTAAAAAGTTTTTTGAAAAAAATCTCTCAAAATCCATTCAAATCATGTGTTAAAAATCTTGATTGTAAAAAAGTCTCTGTAAAAAAGTCTTTAAAATCTCACAAAATCAATATAGTCCAACAAAATCTCATAAAATCATCAAGACTTTTTTTGCCAAAATTGTCTCATGAAATCCCAATCCAATACACCCCCTAAGTCTCACAGACAATATTCCGTTACTTAAATAACCAATAGAGATATATTGGTAGAACGCGTTCCATGATCGGTAGGATGACAAAAGTATATCGCATACCAAATTGTGTTTTCCTATACTTAAAAAAAAGAAAAAAAAGTATTCGGATGGTCTTAGTACAGTACTGCTTAGATGTAACAAAAAAAAAAGTACAGTACTACTAGCATGACGCAAAACAAAAAGTGAAGATATGGTTATGGTTTGTTGGGCCTTTGCCTTTGTCACTCTTAACTCTCAGATATTTTATTCATTCATTCATTCTCATGCTATCTCCCTCCCAAACTGAAAATGGCGTCTTCTTCTTCTTCTACGTGTTTTCTTTGCAGCAATCGCAATTCCATTCCTTATTTCAAATTCTCAACAACACTCAAATCTCCAACAACACTAACCACAAACCCTCCTCCTCCTCATTTCTTTCCTCGTCTTCGACTTCACAGAGTTTCTCCCAACAACAAAAATCCCACCACCACCACTGATGATGATGATGATGATGATGATGATGATGATTCTCTTGATACTACTTCACCCCTTAAATCCCCTTCTCCCTTTCCTCATTTCAGGTAATACCTTAGTTTCATTTTAATTTTATGCATAATTTAGATTCTGAAATTGATTAATTTAATGATTATACTATTTTAAGTTATGTACTTAATTTAATTATTTACTTATTGGAGCATTCATTCAAGTTTCACTATTTGGCTCAAAACACTCAACAGAAATGATTGGTTTAAATTTGATGAACTTGGAATGGAGATGCTGTCCATTGCTCTGCCTGCTGCTGTGGCCTTGGCAGCTGACCCTATTGCTTCATTGATCGACACAGCGTTCGTTGGACACATAGGTACAAATTAATTAACTTTATGATTTGAGTTTGTATGTAATTAAAGACTAAAGAGAAATAAAAAGAAATTGTGAGTTACCTGGCTGCAGCATTTTATTCTCAATCTGGAAACTAACCATTCTAATGGCTTATGACTCTTTGGCAAAAAATAGCGGATAACTGATAAGCTAACTTATATCAGATGAACTTATATAGAATAGCTTATAAGCTACCTGATTGAATTTGTAGTGTTTGGTAAAATTAGTGGTTGAACTAGTTTATAAATATGAAATGACATAAAAAATATATTTTAAATAATTAATATTTAAATTTTTTCAAGTAAGATGATTGGGGTAAAATTGAGAGAGAAAAAATGATAAGTTGTAAGCTTTAAGCTATAAGCTCGTGAGAAAAGAATATTATCAAATGAGTTTTTTTGTCATATGAGCTTATCAGTTATAAGCTCAAAATCTAGCATTGTCAAAAAGAGCCTATGCGTTGTTTGTTTTAGAGTTGTTGTAAAAGGAAAATTATTCCTTAATTAGTTTTTCTCTATACAGGGGCGGTTGAATTAGCTGCAGTTGGGGTTTCAGCTTCTGTGTTTAATCTAGTGTCAAAAGTATTCAATGTTCCTTTACTTAATATTACTACATCCTTTGTTGCGGAGGAGCAGGCATTAATTGGAAAGGAGGAAGATTCCGGTCGAACTGAGGAGAATGGTATGATTTTTCAAGAATGGTTTCACTGTTTCAGTAGGATGTGTATTTTCCCTAGTCATGGTTGTAGATTTTCTTGATCAGATTTATATACCGATAGTTTGGGTCTCATGTGAGTGTTATCATAAATTTTTCAGGCAAGTTCCAACGCAAGAAGCTCCTTTCTTCAGTATCAACTTCTTTAGCACTTGCTGCAGCTCTTGGAATTGCTGAAACTGTAGCACTTTCACTTGGCTCTGGCACTCTTATGACTATCATGGGTATAGCTGCTGTATGTCAAAGCTGATTATTGATCCATATATTGCATTGTATTTGTATTTTGTTTCTTCATGTTCTGATTTCTTCCAAGTCTGAAATTTACCTGGAAAAACAACCACTCCAACCTAAACAAAAAAAATGAAAAGAAAATAAATAAATTGTTGGTTGCAAACACTTGATGCACAGTTATTTAACCAGTTTAGATTTAACTGTCTATGTACAACTTGTGTGGAGATTGAAGAGGTAGAACTACGACACAAAATCTATCTTAATTGACAGTAATATTTTGAACTAAATTTGATTTTGCTCATAAACTTGTAATTAATGGCTTATAAACTCGTTTTATCGTGTATAATTACCAATGAATCTCTCTCTCTCTCTCTCTCTCTCTCTCTCTCTCTCTCTCTCTCCCCCTCTCTCTCTCTCTCACACACTTTATTATCTGTAGTGGTGCTGTTTTTATGAAGCATGAAATATTGAGAGGACAAAAATGACTTTAGGTATAAAATTGTATTTTATTTTAAACTATCTTTTAATTGGTGTATGAAATGTGTTGGGAATGGTTCTCATGCCTAACTTCAAGTTTTGTAACAATTTGGAAAGTTTTCAAGTCTAATTGCATTCTGTAGTTGTAGTCCGAAAGTTAATTATTTGTGTTATCAATTTGAGAAATGTAAACAATCATTATAAATTTACTGGTTTGCATCACATTAAGTTCTATGCTATGCATCACAAGAAATATATACTGGTTTTTTGTTGGTTTGAGGTTATAAAAAGAAAAGAAAAAAGTTTTCACTACTCTTCATGGGCATGTGATTTTAAACAACTGGATTTTACTTGTATAATCTTAGACTGAATATAGATCTTGTTTGCATCATTAGTTCCACTTTGTATGCTGTACAGGACTCTCCAATTCGTGGACCTGCTGAGCATTTTCTTACATTGAGGGCCTTTGGTGCTCTACCAATTGTGATTGCATTAGCTGCACAGGGCACTTTTCGTGGATTTAAGGATACAAAGACGCCTCTATATGCTGTTGGCAAGTATTGCAGCAGCTTTCTCCCTCCCTCTCCATTTACTTTCTCATAAGTTACATACAGTTGACTCCAGTTACAGTCGTTCATATACTTTAAATAGTTGTATTTATCCAAGAATCAACACTTAAACACACCTCTCATATATATAAGTATCCTTGGCAAAGATGATCCGTGGTAAATATGAAATGCATATTGCATAGTTGACTTAATTACTGAAACCATAATATCTTCTATATTATTTCCTCTCCATAGAAACAAGCAGATTCTCTTCCAATTTCTGTGATTGATTGTTTCTTTAGTTTATATCTGTTATTTCCCTGACGGTTTTATATGAATTCTCAATACTATTCTGCTTTATGAGCAGTCAATTTCTTGTTTTTACATGTTTGTACTCCGCAAAATACTCGTGCTGCTCCGCCAGTGCTGATGTAGAGAAATAGGGCATTTCTAGGTAAAGGATTTGCTGGATGTATAATTGACAAAGGCTTCTCTTGAAATTTCAGGTGCTGGAAACTTTCTTAATGTCATATTGGATCCAATATTAATATTTCTTTGTGGTCTTGGCATCAGTGGTGCTGCAATTGCCACAGTGATCTCTGAGTATGTCAGGAATGCGGTAAACTTAGTACTATATGTGCTTTTTGCACATGTCCTTTAATTCATGTGATCTCTGCTTTTAACAGAATTTGTCATTTTGCTCACCAGATTTTTAATAGCTTTCATTCTTCTATGGAATTTGAGTGGCAAAGTGCTCCTAATCCCTTTTGACTTTGATGGGACAAAATTTTTCAGCTATCTGAAATCGGGTACCTGCTTATAGCCTTTAAATAGTTCTATATAAAAATTACAAGAATTAAGTTGCATTTTCGCTCAAAACTACTTTTAGCATGCAATGGCGTTTCTTAGAAATTTATTGCTGGTTACAGATGATTGGCTAACTTGAAAAATAGCTATAATTTTATTAGAAGTCCATGTTCGAAGGATATTATAATCATTACATTGCCTTTCAAAGGTGAATTTTGTGCATTTGTACTTTTTACAGGATTTCTGTTTGTTCAATGTAAAATATGTAAATTTCTGTGTGTCTAAAAGGAAATGATGCTGCAATAATTACATTCAATGTCTAGGAAGTTGTAATGACTAGGCATACTAACAAATAGCCTTGGATGCTGTAAAAGTCAAGGAATAGTAAAAACGCACTGACTTTTAACAGTTCATGTATGACTTACAACAATGTATACTTTGCATGTTTAACGAAATATGATTTTCATTTGCTTGAAAATGTTTTGTTTGGTTTACAACTATTTCTTGACAGAAGAGATCATGTGAGTTAAAGAGTAATGGGCATTAATTTTTACTTTTTATTTTTGCATTTTTTAGGTGGTCTTCTAATTGCCAGGACTTTGGCTGTGTTTATAACTATGACACTCACAACATCTTTGGCTGCTAATCAGGGCCCTATACCTATGGCAGGCCATCAAATTTGTATGCAAGTTTGGTTGTCTATATCTTTGCTCACTGATGCTCTGGCGCTGGCTGGTCAGGTTGGATCATACTATTGCATTGGCTTATAAAGTGCCACTTAATTAATTCAGTTATATTATATACCAATGGTGCACAAGATTGAATAATCAAAGAATATATCATAGGCAGTTTAGTTCATCCAGTTTCCAAATCACGTGAATCCAGAAGAATAAAATTTCATAATTATGAAGTGCAATCTGTTGAATATTAAAGGGCTTCCTCTGACTTGAAATCAAGCAAATTGGGTATCATCAAGTTTGAAATATTCACTGATAAGAGAATGTTGCTGTAAAAAATTCCAATATTCTATCATATTCTCCAACATGACTAAAAAAGAAAAACAGTTGGCAAATGGCAAGTTTTGAAAGAATCGGTCGTGGATCATACTTTTTCAAATGATAGAGATGCTACAAAGTCTACCAGTAGTGGAATTCCTATTATTTGAAAATCTGACACAAATAAACTGTTTGAAAATTATTAGTGAGTGCAATTCATTTTACTGAAACTTACTGTGTCATGTTATGCATTTATTTTACAGGCTCTTCTTGCCAGTAGTTACTCACTAGGAAATTATGAGCAAGCACGCCTCATTATATATAGAGTGATACAGGTTACTGGTTGTTATCCCCATAATCTTCTTCCCTTTTTTTTATCAGATTAGGACATACACTGATCCATGTCTCCTTTTTTCTCCTTCTCTCTTCTACAATCTAGCAGATTGGCTTAGGAGCTGGAATTTCTTTGTCAATGATCTTATTTGTTGGTTTTGGACCATTTTCTACTTTGTTTAGCACAGACTCAGAAGTTTTGGATGTTGCTCGGTCAGGTATATTGGTAAGAAATCACAATTGTTTGCTGAGAATTACTTTTGTAATTTCCAGCTTGATTGCTACAGCCTACGAGTCGAAGTGAACTTCATTTGGATGTATTTTTATATTGAGAATACTTTTAGATTCAGACTGTTATTCCCTTTATTATCTGGATGAATCCATACCCTGCCGGCTAGTGTTTTTCGGGCAGTATCAGAAAGAAATATGTAACTGCTATAAGGGTATTTTGGCCATGCCGTTGCCAACCTTTTAGTGGTGATACCTAATGTTTATTATATGTAATTTGATTGTCCATTCTGTCTTTGGAGGCATGTATGTAGTAATGTTGTTTGAAATATCTGAAACTTAGCCCACATGTGCAGTTTGTTGCTGGATCTCAACCAGTGAATGCTTTGGCATTTGTTATTGATGGGATTTATTATGGTGTATCAGACTTTGAATATGCTGCTTACTCGATGGTAATTACATACTTCGATGATTAATAGATACTTAAAATTTCAATTTATTTTTATCCTCTTAACTGATTTCCATTCCTCTCTTTCGTTTTGCCCCTTCTTTCTTACTTTTGTTTGGCTTTTGTCAAGGATAGGTGGTAGTTGGACTAATTTCTTCAATTTTCATGCTGGTGGCTACTCCAGTGGTCGGACTCCCTGGAGTCTGGACAGGATTGTTTCTCTTCATGATGTTGCGTGTTCTAGCTGGAGTTTGGAGGTAAAGTATCTAATTTATTTTGACAAATACTCCCTCCGATCCTTTTTATAAGAGACAAATGGGTCAACAAAAATTGATTTATCTGAACTATATTATGAACCAGATACATCAACTTTTGTAGAGTTAATTGTCTCTTATAAAAAGACCGGAAGTAGTATCAGATACTGTGTTTCACTATTCATATTTGGGTCCTAGAACAAAGAACACTGGAATAATGATACATAACACACTGGTTTAAATGGAATTTGATATGATGTGGTGTCGCAGTCATTAGTTTTTTATTCTCTCTTCATCTATCCTGCTGGGATGGGATGGGAGGGAATCTATTGTGCAGGATACTTTTTTGATTACATGAGAAGATTTTGATTAAGTTAATATTCATATTTTTCTTTTTTTAAGGTTAAGCAGCAAAAGTGGCCCATGGGATATGGTCTGGTATAAAGATGGAGCAGAAGACTAATTCTAAAGAGCTCCAATGAGATACTGAAAGGTTCTGTACCCTCTCGTGCTCCTAACGAGAATCCAGTAGCAGTACAGGACTAAAACAAACTAATAGATTGTTGCAGAAACTGCTGCAAACTAAATGCCAAAATCTTTCTGGTACAAGTAGAGAGAGTTTGAACAGCTAAATGAGCAAGGGATTGAATCAACGGTATGCAGCATAGAAGTCAAATCTCTTAACTTTCTGGCATTGTGCATTCCTTTGCATATTTTCATTGCTGATGGAAGCTGCATCTTAAAGGTAGGTGTCTGGTACTGACATGTGCTCTGTTACTTCTGCTGTATATGTGAGGTTCTATAGATATGAAGTCTCTTTCTAGGAAAAAAATCATTATTATGTAACCTTCACTAACAAATTTGTCAAAGGGTCTTAGATTCTTTTCTTTAGGTAATGTAAATTATGTATAATTTAGTAAATATAAATGTGTTGACTTGGAACCTGAATATCTAAATATGTTAATTTCTTCACAAATCATCCTTTTGTCTTTATAATTTGATTCTTCTGTCAACCATCATCAATCCCTGTGCATGTATAAGACTTGCATGAACCCCTGTCATGTGACATGACTAAAGGATTGATTTCAGAGATTGAAAGATACATTTATAAAGGGAGTTGACAAATTAGGAATCTTATCTTTTCCACTCAGACATTTTCAAGTTTCAACAACCAAATCAATAAGACTAGTTATTCTTTAGAGATCAAATGGTACATCAATTTCAATTTTTATGGATAGGCATAGCAGAGTATCATGTACAATACAAGTACAACAAGTGTCTCCCAAAAAGTACAAAAAACCATAATAGTTGAACTTGGACAATATAAATTATAATTATATCTCAATGGAAATTCATAGTACAAAGCATCTTTACAGTGATAGAGATGCTAAATAGAAAGCAGAAACATGGCATTATTTGCATCACTAAGGTAGGGAAAAAAGACCTATAAATAACCCCACCTAAGTGAAAAACAAAAACCTTGTAAGCACCAAGGAACTTCAAGATCCTATATGTGAAAAACATATATCTAGTAACTTCTTCTCTTCTAATAAACCAAAATCATAATCAGGTTTTAAGAAACTATAATCATAACCAACTTCAAGATCTGCAAACTGCATATTATTCCAATTTTCAGGCAAGTAACCACCCAATCTTTGCAGCTGTTGAGAAAGATCACTCAGCTTCCTACTTTGCCCTGAACTTAATCCATGCAGTGCACATCCATTATTTCCTCTCTCTTTTAATTTAGTGTTTTTATTAGTATTGTTGTTCAAAGCTTCAACTTGGGATATCCTTTCAATTGTTCCAACAGTGCCACCATCAGACAGATGAATTCCCTGCATGTAAGGTACTATTTGTGCTTCATCACTCTTACAGTCAGTAGATTGGCCTCTCAGCTTGAATTCCAATCCCTTAAGCTCACTTTTCATCTCACCAAAACCTCCATTTTTATTTTGCTCATTTTGTGACTGAGCATGGCTTAAGAAATGTCCAATTACTTCCTTCTTATGTTTCTTCGCTAGAGAAGCCTCGGTTTTTATGTTAAAATACTCAGAATCTGGTCTTTGATTGCTATCTGGAAGAATATTGTGCAGGTTTCCAAAGAAATTATTGTTGCAGCTCATCTCAAAGGATTTCAAATCCTCCCCCGATCCTCTTATTGTTTCTCCATTCTTCACCAAAATCCCATTTTCTGCTATATCAGAAGGTCTACAAGCAGCTCCCGAGTTTATGGATGAATCTATAGGCTCCTTCTGCACATGGTAGCACTCACCTATGCCAGAACTTTCCAAAACGTTCTCTGATTTACTCTCTAGTCGTTCGCTTTCCACGGATTTTTCAGACTTAACATTCTTGTAAGACTCTTGATGAACCATTTTCTTACATTTCTTATTAGCTTGACATTGGGCAGTGCCAACTATCATCACTTCCTCCGATTCCTCTACCGAGTCATCATCAGCAACAAAATTCTTAGAAAGAATCTTATTCTCTTCATCAGACTGATGAAGATTACCCTCCAACTCTTCAACTTTTGCAAGATCCTCCTCGCCGTTCAAAGAATCTGCAGAACCACCACTTGATGATGGTGATGGTGATCCATTAGGAAAATTCAAACGAGCACTAGGTCCATACATAGCCTTAGCTGCTTTATCATAAGCAAGAGCAGCTTCATGTGCTGTAGAGAAAGTACCAAGCCAAAGCCTATGTGCTTTCTCACCAACATGTTTACCATTGATTGGTTCGCGAATCTCAGCAACCCATTTACCCCAAATCCTCTGTCTAACTCCTCTGAAATTGCAATCTGAATTCTGAGGACCACCTTTACCTCTCATGCACCCTTTTCTTGAACCTTTTGCAGGAACTTTGTGAATCTTTTCTGCTCCATTATCTCCACAACCAAGCTTTTGTTGTTGCTGTTTGTTGTAGTTCTTCCACTTCTCAAGAGTGTCTTCCACTGAATCACTTCTTCCACCACTGCGTCTCTTGCGCGATTTCCTTTCTCTGCAGCCATTTCAACAAGCAAATAAACAACATTTTTTGTTAATTTTCTTTGAATTACTTCAACAAAACTCAAGCTAATTCACAAAAGTAAAAATTGTATAAGAATCTAGAAATCAGGCCATGCAACAACAAAATAGATGCAATGAAAATAAAATATATGAACACCAAATAGAATTTGAATTAAATGAAATAAACAAATTAACTAATTGCAAGAAAACCATAATAAACCGAATTCGCAATCAACAGATCTCGATTGTAAGATGAAAATTGAATTATTTGTATTCTACCTTCACCATCGAGTTAAAATACAATTTGAAATACATCTTGTCTAATTTTCATTTAAAAATCCAGGTACAAGATTCGTTTCATTTTCATCTAACGGTTAAATCTATGATTGTTGGAACAACTCATACTTCAAAGAAACCATTTTCTGAAGTTATCACATCTGAAAAAGATCGAACGAATCATATTCTGACTACTAAATTTGAATTACAAGTCAGAAATATGATTCATCTAATGAATAAGATTCATGAATGATTTTAACACTAAGATTGCAAAAAATCCACTTTTCTTCTATACATAGCTTATGATAAATGAATTTAGAAGAAAGAAACTGACCCAGTAACGGTATCAATCTTCATACGCTTTTTTGCTACTCAAGGAAGGAATATAGAATTTGGTTCCTTTTTTGTGTATAGTTTTGGAGTTTGTGTTATATTTTTTGGGGTTTAAGAGAGGTTTTGTGATGTGTATATTGAACTATTGGTGGGTGTAAGCATCATCACATACGTCACTCTTGACTTGGAAACTAAGAAAAATATTGAAGTGATCAAATTTAGTTTTGTGATAGATATTTAATCTTTGTACAAAACAAAACCTTTCTACAAAGGGAAATGTAGATTTTTCTATCATCATCATCATCATCATATAAAAGAAATATATAGATTTATAGATTCAGATAGGCTTGATAACGTGGCTAATTTTGAGCTTCTGGGGTTATGACACGTGTCAATTGGTTCATTGGTGGCAAGCTGTCAAGAGCTTTCTTCATTGTGAAGAGCTTACTCTCTATTTGGTGTTCTTGTTTGCAGCTAGCTTTTATTGAACAATATGTTTTCTGGCTGATTCTTGTATTTTCCCAATGCACATCTAGATTCATTTGTCTTTGTTTGAATTTTTTTTCTGCTAAGTTTTCATTACACTATGATTGTTAAATGATGATTTTTTTTTATGAGATAAATGATGATATATTATATATTGATATGTATTGAATGAATTTCTATTTGAGGTTGTTTTTTAAGAGGAAAAATTATAATTATTTTTATTTTTTAATAGTAAATGGTAAACAAATAATTGCATTTGGAAAAGAAACTAATTGCATTTCAATAATATTTTTTACCCAATATTATAAATAGAAAATATAAGCTATATAAAGCAATTATAAAAAAGAAACTATATAAAGCAGAAAAAAATTCAGTTTGATTTTCAATAATATTTTTTTGCCGAATAATATAAATAGAAAATAGAAACTATATAAAGCAATTATAAAAAATAAACTATATAAAGCAAAACAAAAATATTCGGTTTAATAACCGAATTTTATGGTTCGGATCGAAAATCAAACGAACCAATTAAAAACCGATGTTGTTTGGTTCGGTTATTGGATTCAGTTTTTAAGAACTGATGGACCGAACTAATAGATATATTATTAACCATATATTTCTTTATTTAGTTCAGCCCACACCATGTTATTGATGATGAATTTTTCTCCTCCTCCTCCTCTATATTTCTCTTAGCCCCCCCCTCCAAATTCCAATTTTACCCTTCAGTTCGGAAAATGTTTTCCGAAATAAAGTGTAGTGAAAACAGCCCTCCCAATTATGATTTTATTTCGAAAGCGCAAGTTGTTTCGGAAAAAATTTTCTGCTCGCTACTTATTTCAGAAAACATTTTCCGAAACATACCTTTTATGTATGCAGTCTTTACCCACTGTACTTTCAATTCTTCATCCCCACTCAATCTCAACGACTCCAACGAAAATGGTGTTTTATTTTGTTTTGGGAATTACAATCAACATTGAAGCATTACCAAGAGGTTTCAAAGCATTTTTCATGTCATCTATAAGGTAAGAAGCATTTCAAACTGATTCTTTTGTGATATAAAAGTCTGAAATTTTATAACTCTGACAGGTCTATTTCGGAAAACGTGATCCGAAACCCCTTTTGAAAACATTTTTCAAAAGTTATTTGGTAAATGTTTTCCTAAAGAAATTGGAACCTGCACAATCGACGGATAAAAATAAATTGGATGTAGCAGTTTCTTCGTTGCCTAACATACCCCAACCGACAGATTTAAAGAAACCAGATGTGACAGATCCTTTTTTGCCTAGCATACCCCAACCGGAGGTTGATGAAAGTACAAAAGCAAGTATTTTCGTTATATCGTATCCACAGAGACTAGTGTGATATCAAACGTTGATTTGCAATTTCCATGATTTTAAGTACGGGTTTTTGTAAGATTTAGTTTTGAAAACATAATAATGCGAATGGATAAAAGGATTTAAACTTTCGGATAATAAAAGGTTGTCGGAACTAGATTCATTATCTCGTTAGCATGTATCAATCAACCTTACTATATATATTTCATTTACCAATCATTATTATCACATATCACACATCGAACGTATCCGTATCCGGATTACGCCGTGAAATCTATTATATCTACCAACGTTCGATGCCTCGAATCATTAATCGACATAATAGCATTAAGATCTGATATTTGACGTGATTACTAAACTCAACATCTATGTCTAAACATTGAAGTTTAATAAGTGATTATCTTTTACTCTTGATTCAAACAATATATGTCTATGTTGTTCAAATCTTTTTAGAAGTAGACAATTAAAACAAGATAACACTTATAATGATTGATAAAGAAAACACATATATTAAGATTAAATTGATTACATGTTCACAAAATAACTACATCTAATCCCAACAACAAAGGAATTTAGCTAGACATGATAAAAGTAAACTTACAAGAAAAAGGGATGAAGAACATCTCTTGATTTCTCAAGTATAATGATGAATCCACCTTCAAGAACTCTTAAAACTAATATTACTCGTATCTTTTAACTATTACAAAACTCAATATATAAGAAAATGGCTTCTGAGCTCTATTTATAGATTTTCAGGACAGAGGAGTTCGCTAAGCGAAATGACGTTCGCTGAGCGAACTAGTTACTTAAGCAAGGGGTTTCTTGACACGTAGCAAAAGGCTTGACTCATCACTTTGTTCGCCGATGCTCGCTATCTCTCGCTAACAGACCCTTCCTCCCGGGTTGTGCTCGCCATCTCTCGCTATCTTTCGCTGAGCGAACGTTGAGTTTGCTATCCTGCTAGCTGAATCTCGCTGAAGCTCGCCATGGACCCTTTGTCCACTGGTTTAGTTCGCTGTAGCTCGCTATGGCTTCGCTGAGCGAAGGCTTCAAAACCTGCTTTTCTAGCCATTCCTAACAAAAATGCCTTGGGATCAATTCCTCTTTGATTTAATGTTTATATTTACACCAAAAGGGGTTTTAATCAAGATTTCTTCATAAAAGTATTGGTAAGTGCTCATATTTATCAAACATTATAACTAAAATTGGGCACTTATCAAATCTCCCCAACTTATGACTTTGTTTGTCCTCAAACAAAAGGTAATATTTCAACAAGCTCAAAATTTTAAATCTCAGGAAAGGTTTGTAATCAATCAAAGTTTTTGAAATTTCTTTTCCTAAGCATGAGTAAAACAATGCCTACTCAAGACTATTCCTTAAAACATTCACAAGAACAAAGCATGATCATGAATTGATTGCTATGTCTAAGCAAAATTCTCCACATTTTTATCAAACAATCAAGACTCAAGTGTTATCAAAAATGTCTCACCAATATATCACTCAAAGGTAAGTGTTTCACTCAATCCAAACAAAGTGTATGCAACAATTCAATTCAAACATTCATCAGATCAATGTCACAAAACATGTCGTCAATTGTGGATCACTAAGGACTTTATTAAGCTTGTAACGGGGCTGGGCTACAAAAAATCATTGTTTTTCTTTGGATTTCAAAAGGCCTCAAGAATAAGAGAGCAATACAAAACTTACAGAAAATTCATCTTAAAATTTCACATTCATTTACTCCCTTTCTTTTCTTTCTCCCCTATTTCATTGGTGATTCTTTTCTTTCTTTACAATGACACTTTCTTTTTCACAAATTTTTCTTTTTCTTTCTCTTTGTGTCAATCTTTTATTTTCAACATTTTTCTCTTTTCAATCACCTAATCCACTACTTTTCCAAATTATTTTTATGACATTTGTAACCTACTTCTCCCCAACTTGAATCTTTAACATGACCCTAATTGAAATACAATTGCTCTCCTATCCTAAGACAAGGGTAGAGTAGTTGTTTTTCCATTCTTTTGGTTTCAGGGTTTATCAAACAAACAATTTTCAAAATTTTAAGGCTCAACAGGGGACACAAAAGATCACTATCTCACAAGGTAGGTTAAGTTTGGCCAAGTAGTTATCACTCAAAAAGAAACAGGGCCTTGATCATATCCACAATATCAAACACATTAGTGACAGCAAGATTAAGTTAAAATCAAATGAGCACACATCATTGCTGGCTCTCAAAAATTTATGTAAACAATGGAAAGTTCACACATTCTCACCCGGCTAGGTTGATAACACAAGCTTCAATCATGTTCAACAAAAACATTGAAAATTATCTTAGAACAATCAACACATTTCAAAACCATGTTAGGTTCCTAAGCTTATTTCAAGGACTAATCAAGAAGTTTTGACATGAAGTTTCACAAAACATATTCAACATGCTCGATCATTGATTTACCACAAACCTAACTTCAGATTTTTCCTAATCATGTGAGCTTGTTTGCAAAAAGCTATTTACAATATTCACACTACTTAAAAACTTGTCACCAAATATCAAACATTAACATTTAAAACACATAAAAAAAAAAACATTGTCATCAAACATTGCTAAGTACCACAACACATGTTCAAAATACAAAAGCTTAACACAACCACATAAAACATGAATTTAACTTGTTCCCGACAAACAACTAAATAAAGCAAAAGAAATAAATGACTGAAAGCTTGTAAATTTTCACTAATTTTTGTGAGCTTTCAATCATCATCTGAATCTGCTTCTTCTTCCTCTTCTCCCGCCATGCTTGCATCACCCTCACCATCATCTTCTTCATCATCATCTTCCATACCAGCTTCTTCACCAGCATCAGCATTTGGTGCCATCCCTCCTCCAATGAAAGTAGGCCTGTCCTCAGGCCATGCAACATAGGTTTGGAAATCTTGCGGTGTCATCACCGACTGCCCTGTGTGCTGATTATAGAAGGACTGCTGCATTGCACTCATGGCTCTATATCCTGCATCATTTTGATCATATAAATGAGTAAAGAAATTGTAAAAATTTTGATCAGAAAATCCGGAGGTGGCTAGTTGAGTAGGTGGCTGAGGTGGTGGTGGCGGTGGTTGTCGTGCCCTTCTCCTCTTCGGCTTGCAGTAGCGGTCAACATAATCATCATTGATAGTGGGAATTTCCTCATTCCCAATCTGAGGAAGATGTAATCTGTTGGCCGAGCACAATCCCATAATGAGACATCGGAAAACTAAAGGACTTTTGCTTTTAACCTTGCTAGACTTAAGCGCCCTATCCGAGTGACCACTTAGAACAACTTCTTTCATCCACCTAGAAATTATTCCTGCCACATCTATTTCCAAATCCTCATTAATGTAATGGATGAGGCCGAGGATGTTCATGGTGGCATCTGAAGGGTGGGAATTAGGTTGGATGTTGTACAAGACCAGATTAAACAGCAGCACAGTGAAAGTTTTCATGTCCTCTCTCATTGCCCTCAAAGGTGTTTGAGTCGCATTGAAGACAAAATCGGTGTTTGGTCGAAGCAGCTTACTCCTCATTAATGGAACATCCCAAGTTCCCCGATTCCGTTGTTTTTGGTACGCACACAGTGTTTCATTGTGCGGCAATGTGAAAGGGTTACCAAGGTATGCATTGATGGCATCGCGGTCGAATCGGATGGTGCGACCACAAACCATGGTGGTGTAGGAGAAAGGTTCATCAGCTTCTGGGAGAGCATTAGCATAAAACTCTCTTACTATGACGGGGTTGTAGGTGGTTGGTGGGTGGACAATCTTTTCCCAACCCCGGAGTTGCACAATTCTTGCAAACCGCTCATAATCGCCATGTTCAAAGATGTCAAAGATCCTTTCACTTAAAATTTTTCTCTTTTCCAGTGCCCTAAACCGATCAAACTGTTCTTGCCCTTTGAAACGATTCATGTCCAAATCTTCGGTTTGGTGGGAAGAACTTGCGATGGTTTTCTGTTTCTTAGCAGCTGAAGGCTTCTTGGGTGCCATTTCCTGAAATAAAATCTATTTAGATAACATAATAACAAGGCACAATCAAAGAAAATTTTTTTGCAGGTTCTGCAGGTGTTCGCTTAGCGAAGGCGCAGCGAAGGCTGGCCTAGAAAAAAAAAATTTCAGGTTCGCAAGCCTTGGCTTAGCGAGGGCGCAGCGAAATCAAACATGAAATTTTTCTCAGGGTCGCAGGCGCTCGCTAAGCGAAGGCAAAACGAAGGGTTGCGAACACAATTTTTTTGCAGAAAACATGGTAAATCAACTAGATCTGGATTTTTAAGCATTCTAATCATTTCAATCATCATAAACTTTATAAAAGGAACCAAACTCATTCAAATCTTAACATGTAGAGTGCATTCAAACCTAATCCTAAGAAACTTGTGCAAAACTACCATAAATATTCACTTTTCAATTTGAATTTGAAACTTTAAGAAAGTAAGAGTTGAAAAGGATTTCATACCTGAGTAGTGATGTAGAGATAGGATGCACTAAGTGATGAATGAATGAGTGGGTGTTTGTTTGAGAGTAGAAAGAGATTTTTGTGAAAGAAGAAGTTGTAAAGGAGAGGTTTGGAGTAAAATGAGAGGATAAGATGGAGGAGAATGTTGTTTTAGGGTTTGGAATGTGTTGAAAACCGTGTTTGTGGTAGTGGGTTGTGAGGTGGAAGTATTTTGGGCCAGCTATCCATTGAAAATTGAAGTTCAGGATTCGCAGATTTCGCTGAGCGAATATAAGGTTCGCTCAGCGAACCATACCAGAAAAAAAATTTCTGCTGAATCCTTTGGCACAGCTTACACCAAACATGTTCCTACCATCAAAATTATATTATGCATGCTAAAACATTAAATTACTTACAAAATTGGGTTGCCTCCCAACAAGCGCTTGTTTAACGTCATTAGCTTGACGTTCTTTTTGGAGCTTCAAGGATCGGAAAGTGGGATTTTGGTAGTGACACGATCAAATTCACCACCAAAATAGAGTTTCAACCTTTGTCCATTCACAGTCCATGTGGCATTGGTAGCTGGATCTTCCAACACAACTGCACCATATGGTTTCACTTCACGGATTTTGAAAGGACCGGACCATTTGGATTTAAGCTTTCCTGGAAATAACTTCAATCTTGAGTTGAAAAGCAAAACCATTTGGCCTGGCCTGAATTCTTTGTTGACAAGCCGTTTATCATGATAGCTTTTGACCTTCTCTTTGTACAGCTTAGAAGATTCATAAGCTTGGCATCTCAATTCATCCATCTGTTGAAGCTGAACTTTTCTTTGCTCTCCGGCTTGGCTTTCATCAAAATTCAAAAATTTCAAAGCCCAATAGGCTTTATGTTCAAGCTCGACCGGAAGATGACATGCCTTACCATATACCATCTGAAAAGGTGTAAGGCCTATTGGTGCTTTGAAAGCAGTTCGATATGCCCATAATGCCTCGTCTAACTTCAATGACCAATCTTTTCTTGATGCGGACACAGTTTTTTCCAGAATTTTCTTTATTTCACGATTCGAAACTTCTGCTTGTCCGTTGGTCTGAGGATGGTATGGCGATGCTACTTTGTGCTTGACTCCATAATGCTCAAGTGCTTTGGCTAGTTGAGAATTGCAAAAATGTGACCCTCCATCACTAATAAGCACACGAGGAGTTCCAAAACGAGTGAAAATGTTTCTTTTTAGAAATTTTATCACCGTTTTGCCATCGGCTTTTGGTGACGCAATTGCTTCCACCCATTTAGACACATAATCTACTGCCACAAGAATGTATTGATTTGAAAATGATGATGGAAAAGGGCCAACGAAATCAATACCCCAGCAATCAAATACTTCAACAACATGCATGTTTTGAAGTGGCATTTCATTGCGCCTTGAAATTCCACCAATTCTTTGACAGTTATCACATCTCCGAGCATGTTCATAAGTGTCTTTGAACAAACTCGGCCAAAAGAATCCTGACTGCAAAATTTTTGCTGCTGTTCTTTCTCCATTATAGTGACCTCCATATGGTGAGTTATGACAATGCCACATGATGCTTGTGGCTTCCTCTTTGGTAACACATCTCCTCAACAGGTTGTCAGCTCCAATTTTAAACAAATAAGGATCATCCCAAACATATTGATTTGCTTCACGGAGGAACTTTTTCTTTTGGTGCCAATTGAAATCATCCGGTATTAATCCGGATGCTTTGAAATTAGCCATATCAGCAAACCATGGCCTTTCTTGCACCATAAGCAGTTTTTCATCGGGGAATTCTTCAAGAACCTCACGTTCATGTTTGGTCACCTCATTGTTTACAAGTCTTGATAAGTGATCAGCTACCAAGTTTTCTGTTCCCTTTTTATCTTTTATCTCAAGATCAAACTCTTGTAATAAAAGCATCCACCGAATGAGTCTCGGCTTAGAATCAGCTTTTGTAATCAGATACTTGATAGCTGCATGGTCAGTATACACAACAATTTTTGAACCAATCAAATAAGAACGAAATTTCTCAAATGCATACACTATAGCAAGCAATTCTTTCTCGGTTGTTGCATAGTTAACTTGTGCATCATTTAATACTTTGCTTGCATAGTGTATAGCATGAAAAATTTTGTTCTTTCTTTGTCCAAGGACTGCACCAACTGCATAATCACTAGCATCACACATCAATTCAAATTCGAGTTTCCAATCGGGTGCTATGATTATGGGTGCAGTCACCAATCTTTCTTTCAATTCATTAAAAGCAATTAAACATTCATCATCAAATTTAAAAGACGTACCTTTATTAAGCAAATTGCTTAATGGTTTGGCAATTTTGGAGAAATCCTTGATGAATCTTCGGTAGAAACCGGCATGACCTAGAAAACTTCTGATTCCTTTGACATTTACCGGAGGAGGGAGCTTTTCAATGACCTCCACCTTTGCTTTATCCACCTCAATACCTTTGGAAGAGATCTTGTGACCAAGAACTATGCCTTCGGTCACCATAAAATGACACTTCTCCCAATTAAGAACCAGGTTTGTTTCAACACACCGCTTCAGTACGGTGTCCAAATTCTTCAAGCAATGTTGGAATGACGGACCGAACACGGAGAAATCATCCATAAATACCTCAATGCATTTCTCTATCAAGTCAGAAAAAATTGCTTGCATACACCGTTGAAATGTTGCCGGTGCATTGCACAATCCGAAAGGCATTCTTCTATAAGCAAAAACACCAAAAGGACATGTGAAAGCTGTTTTTTCATGATCCTCGGGGTTGACTGAAATCTGATTGTACCCCGAATAACCATCCAAAAAGCAATAGAATTCTTGACCTGACAGCCTTTCTAACATTTGATCCATGAATGGTAATGGAAAATGATCTTTTCTGGTTGCTTTGTTGAGTCTTCGGTAGTCTATACACATCCGCCAACCTGTGACTGTTCTTGATGGTATCAACTCATTCTTGTCATTTGTGATTACCGTCATCCCACCTTTCTTTGGGACCACCTGGACCGGACTAACCCAAGCACTGTCGGAAATTGGATAGATCATACCAGCTTCAAGTAACTTTACCACTTCTTTTCTTACAACCTCCTTCATTGTTGGATTCAATCGACGTTGAGGCTGTGCAACTGGCTTATAATCATCCTCCATCATAATACTATGCATACAATAAGATGGACTAATACCTTTTAAGTCGGATAATGCCCATCCTATTGCTTCTTTGTTGTTCTTTAGCACTTGGATCAGACTTTCTTCTTCACCTTTTGATAGAGAACTGCTGATTATTACTGGTTTTTGATTGTCATCCCCAAGGAAAACATACTTGAGGTGTGATGGTAATGTTTTCAGCTCAAGTTTTACTTCTACCGGCTTTCCATCCTTCTTCAACTCGTCAATCTCTACTTCAGGTTGAGGTAATTCTTCAAAAGCAACAAGTTGCTTCAAGAAGTCCTCAATCTCTTCTTCTTTCTCGGGGTCAAGTGCTTCGAAAGCATCTGTCAAGGCCTGTTCAAGAGATGAAGGTCTATGTGCTTGCTTTCTTACATCTAATATGGCTTCTTCAGTTGCATCAAGTTTGAAGCACATATCTTTCTCATGTGGATGCTTCATAGCTTCCCACAAATTAAAACTAACCTCCTCATCTTGAACTCGAACTTTCATCACCCCGTCATCAATATCAATCATCATACGAGCTGTTTTCATGAACGGCCTTCCAAGAATTAACGGAACATCATCATCCTCTTCAATGTCCATCACCACAAAGTCTATAGGGAACATAAACTTATCAACTTTTACAAGAACATCTTCAGCCATTCCCGACGGACGAGTGATGGATTTATCAGCAAGTTGCAATGTCATTCTTGTACGTGTGATGTCAAGACCACCAACCCGTTGAATCACCGATAAAGGAATAAGATTGATGCTTGACCCTAAATCAATAAGGGCTTTTCCAACATTCACATTACCAATGGTAACCGGCAACGTGACTCTCCCCGGATCTTTTTCTTTTGTCGGAAGAGTTCGTTGAATAATGACACTACAGCTTGCATCAAGTTGAATAACTTCATCATCATTGTACCTTCTCTTCTTGGTAAGGATTTCTTTCATGAATTTTGCATATGTTGGCATCTGCTCCAAGGCTTCGGAAAATGGAATGTTGATTTGCAATCTTTTAAAGATATCCATAAACCTTGCATACTGCCTTTCTTTATCCTTCTTTGATGGAGCATGTGGATATGGCAGATGTTGAGGTAAACTACTCTTTTCTTTTCTCACTTCAACCTCCTTCTCTCCCTTCTCTGTATTTTTTTCATTTTTTTCTGTTTTTTCATTTTTTTCTTTTTCAACTAATTCTTCCTTTTTATTCTTTTCTGCTTCATTCTCACTTTCTCCTTCCTCCTCTTCATCTGCTCGTCTCATAAACTCCTCTTCCTTCCTCAAATTATCACCTATTCCCTTGCCAACTTCCTTACCGCTTCTTGTTGTAATTGACTTGCATTGTTCTTTTGGATTCGGTTCGGTGTTGGCTGCAAATGATCCTCCTTGATTTTTGTTATTGGCCATTTCTTTTGCTATTTGACCAATCTGAGTCTCAAGATTTCTTAACACCGCATCATTGCCTCTTTGGTAGACTTGAGTTTCTTGCACAAACTGATTTTGTTGTTGATTCATCAAATTTTGTTGTTGATTCTGTTTGGTCTGCATCTCTATGAATGATCTCAAAGCTTCTTCCAAATTTGAATTTTGAGTTTGTTGTACCGGTGGTTGACTGTAGCTTTCATATTGTCTTTGCCTATTTGATGAGCCAACATCTTGTCTCCAACCTTGACCATAGTTTGAGTTGTTTCCCCTTTGATAGCCAGCATTATTCGGATACTGACTTTGTCTTTGTTGATTTGCCATGAAGTTCACCTCTTCATGAGATGGAGGACAATGACCAGTTGGATGATCTCCGGTGCATTATTCACACGATGCTACTTGCTTTGCTTTCCCCGATCCTTCTTGTAAGGTGATTATCTTAGACATTTGTTTTGATAGTTCTTCCACCGTGTTAGTAAGAAGCTTGTTTTGAGCTAACATAGCATCTGAAGTATCAAGTTCAAGAATCCCAGGCTTCCTTTGAGTTTTGCTGCGTTCACTTTGTCGATCACTAAGTGACATTTTTTCAATGATAGTCGTAGCATCTGCAGCACTTAATGATAAAAGAGAACCACCTGCTGTTGCATCTAAAAGGAGCTTTGAATCCTGCAAAAGACCATTTCTAAAAATATGAATTTGGGTTAGTTCATCAAATCCATGATTAGGGCATTTACGCAGCATTGCTTTGTATCGATCCCATGCTTCACATAGAGTCTCATTGGAGCCTTGAGAAAACACCGCAATTGATGTCTTTGACTCCATGAATTTATGATGTGGAAAGAACCGATCAAGAAACTTCTCTTCCAAAGTATTCCAATTTGTCATGACTTGAGCTGGTAAATCAAGGTACCAATCTTTGGCCTTTCCTATCAATGAATGTGGAAACATTCTCATGAACACCGCTTCCTCCTCCGCTTCAGGAGCACCAAGTGAACCGGCAATTTCATAGAATTTGACCAAATGGTTGTAAGGATCTTCATGTGACAAACCTGTAAAAGGGTTAGCATATAACAATTGCAAGAGTCCGGTTTTCATCTCCGTTTGTCTTGCACCTCTGGGAGGCCTTGCAAGATGAGCAAGCCTCCGCGGACTATTGTGACATGGCCTTATACCGGCACCTCCACCTTCGTTACGTGGCGGATCGTCAGCCATCTCTTCGGAGATTGAGGATGTTGAAGAAATAGAAGCAGAATTTTCTTCTTGCAGCCTCTTTTGTTTGGCTAATTGTTTCCTTTTCTTTCTTTGACTGTTATTCCTTCGAGCTGTTCTTTCGATTTCTGGATCAAAAAGTAAATTCTCTGCAGAAATCTTTCCTCGCATAAACAGGACAACAATCTAACCAGACAAGTTAGCGTGCACAAAAGATAACGAATAGTAACTGAAATTTAAAAAGTACAAAATTGCTTAAAACGATAGAAATTGCGATTAAACAACTAATATCAAACGCCAGTCCCCGGCAACGGCGCCATTTGATGAAAGTACAAAAGCAAGTATTTTCGTTATATCGTATCCACAGAGACTAGTGTGATATCAAACGTTGATTTGCAATTTCCATGATTTTAAGTACGGGTTTTTGTAAGATTTAGTTTTGAAAACATAATAATGCGAATGGATAAAAGGATTTAAACTTTCGGATAATAAAAGGTTGTCGGAACTAGATTCATTATCTCGTTAGCATGTATCAATCAACCTTACTATATATATTTCATTTACCAATTATTATTATCACATATCACACATCGAACGTATCCGTATCCGGATTACGCCGTGAAATCTATTATATCTACCAACGTTCGATGCCTCGAATCATTAATCGACATAATAGCATTAAGATCTGATATTTGACGTGATTACTAAACTCAACATCTATGTCTAAACATTGAAGTTTAATAAGTGATTATCTTTTACTCTTGATTCAAACAATATATGTCTATGTTGTTCAAATCTTTTTAGAAGTAGACAATTAAAACAAGATAACACTTATAATGATTGATAAAGAAAACACATATATTAAGATTAAATTGATTACATGTTCACAAAATAACTACATCTAATCCCAACAACAAAGGAATTTAGCTAGACATGATAAAAGTAAACTTACAAGAAAAAGGGATGAAGAACATCTCTTGATTTCTCAAGTATAATGATGAATCCACCTTCAAGAACTCTTAAAACTAATATTACTCGTATCTTTTAACTATTACAAAACTCAATATATAAGAAAATGGCTTCTGAGCTCTATTTATAGATTTTCAGGACAGAGGAGTTCGCTAAGCGAAATGACGTTCGCTGAGCGAACTAGTTACTTAAGCAAGGGGTTTCTTGACACGTAGCAAAAGGCTTGACTCATCACTTTGTTCGCCGATGCTCGCTATCTCTCGCTAACAGACCCTTCCTCCCTGGTTGTGCTCGCCATCTCTCGCTATCTTTCGCTGAGCGAACGTTGAGTTTGCTATCCTGCTAGCTGAATCTCGCTGAAGCTCGCCATGGACCCTTTGTCCACTGGTTTAGTTCGCTGTAGCTCGCTATGGCTTCGCTGAGCGAAGGCTTCAAAACCTGCTTTTCTAGCCATTCCTAACAAAAATGCCTTGGGATCAATTCCTCTTTGATTTAATGTTTATATTTACACCAAAAGGGGTTTTAATCAAGATTTCTTCATAAAAGTATTGGTAAGTGCTCATATTTATCAAACATTATAACTAAAATTGGGCACTTATCAGAGGTCTGCGTTGTAGATACAAGTGCTCAATTTGCAACAGCTAAAACATATATGTAGCAAGATGAATTGATTAAATGGGTATGTGGGGAAGCTGCAAAATTAGGATTTACTATTGTAAACGTGAAAGCCAAATACGGTGCAAATAGAAGAAAACAGTTTTTTGTGTTAGGTTTCGAAAGGGGTGGTGAGTACAAACCAACTGGCAAGAAACAAAAATTTGAAAAAACTGGATCGAGAAAAATAGGGTGTCCACTTAGGCTTCGTGAGTATTATCTTGCATCACGGAATTAGCATCTTCCAGTTGTATCTGGGTTACACAACCATGAGTTGGACAAAGTCTTAGAAGGCCATATCATTGTTGGACGATTGAAACAAGAAAAAAAGGAGTTGGTTGCCGAGTTGACAAGTGTAACCACCCTAACCCAATATTCAATTTATCTTAATAAAAGAATGATTTTTCTAAACTACGCAGCGGATAAAAATGACTTTAAGACTCGAAGTCATAATGAATTATAAAATATTGGTTCAAGGTGTTACATTCTTCATTAAAAACACTACTAACAAAATTAATTAGTAATCGTCACTTATACAAAATCCTTTTTATAAAAGATACACCTTTAATTTAAATAAAACAACGAATAAAGACTCTATAAACCCTTCTCCGTGTCACAATCAGAGCGGAGCTTTCACCAACAACTCGAACACCGGCAAAACATACAACCTGAAAACCTGAACCCCAACGGTTCAGCACAAACACAAAACAGAGGGTTAGATAACATAATCATAATCAGTGACTAATATATCGAATATCAGACACTAAATAACATAAAACAGTTGAATAAATTCGATTCAGACAACCCACACGTGTATTAAGTATATTCGGGTATGTAACAGACATACTCATACATGTATCAGACATATTCATTTATCAATTTGAGGAATATAAACATCCAACAAATAAGGAATACACAAAGACAAGTATCATTTATCAATTGTGAATGCCACATAATTTCTAATGCATTCTAATGTCACATAGATATGATATGTCACCTAGACATATCTATATGCATGTGGTATCAATTCATCATAGTCTTGGGTAACTTAATCCAAGTGTTTTAGATCATCGTCTCTAAAATATTCTAGATCATCGTCTCTCGAATAACAGTAAACTAGATTATCGTCTCCAGGATACTCATCAATATACACAACTTATGAATGCATGAAATGTGCATATACCAAACATATGGTTTCATCTCAACTATAACATCAACATAATATGGATAATATAATCCAAATATTCTAAATCATCGTCTTTAGAATAACTCTACTCATGATAAATCATCATTTATCATCATCAATAAATCAACATGACAATTCAACATCATAAATCACTAATATTATGATTCATCATCAATACATCATCACATAATCACACTAATCTTCAATAAGATTTATTCATCAATAATTCATCAACATAATGATAATACATCAATCATTAATTAAAATCAACAATCATCATCATTAATCATCAACATATAATGTATCAATAAGGGTTAACAACATAATCATCATCAACAACTCAAGGAAAAATACATTTATTCCATAGTCAAAAGATACTAAAACTAATCAACAATAATAGTTATTTAATTCAATTAATCAAACTAATTAAGCATATTTTATTACCAAAATATGAGCAAACACCAATAACCAAGCATCATATCAGAAAATAATTTTGGAATCGAAATCTACGCGAACAACTGAATAAAATAGGTTTCGGGTGCAGAAGTCAACAAAAAGTCAAAATTAGTTAACACAAGGGGTTGCGTCGGCTAGTGTTCGACGCAAAACACTGTTCATACTGCAGAATTGCAGAAAAACGCGTTTTTGAGTTCGGCTTACTCAAATAATCACTTATAATTTTTTTATGATCAACATCGTGGAAGTATTAGTTTAAGGTAAATCATTGATAATGTTAAGTCACTTGACACACGTAAAATATGTTTACGATATGCAATTTAATTTTTTTATAATCAAATTTGTGTTTTTTATTATTTAAATTTTTGTATGAAATATAATTATTTGTCTAATTTATATATTATAATTTTTTTAACGGCCCCCTCGAATTTTATTTCCTAGTTCCGCCACTGATCGGATTTGTCTTAATTGTCATAATTTGTTGTTATGTTGTTGTTGTTGTTGTTGTCGTCTATTTAGAACTATTTGTTAAAACTCTAATCATACCCAAATTTGATAACACTTTGAAGTTCTATCAATTCCGTTTGTGTAATAGCGCACCTACTACAATGAACTGTTTTGTGCATTAAGCCAAACACATCACTATTGACGATTACTTGAATGTAACGTTTTCGTAACAAACATAACTATATATTTGTGATGCTTCCTTCTCAGTGCAAAGAGACTTTTTACAGAACTCGAAAATCAGAGTAAACACAACCATGTGGGTTGGTTACTTTTACAAATGGTTAACATAGAAGTATCTGAAGGTTGTTCGAGATGCCAAAACGATGATGGCTGTTATGGAGTATGATTGTCTCTACGTTGACATGAACTCGATTATACACGAATGCTTCCATCCAGAAGATTCGAAAGTTGTTACTCTCAACTTTAATTTTCGCATTCCAAATTTCTTTCTTTCTTTCTTTAATGTTCTCTTCTGTTTTGTTTTTTCATTTTCTTCCTTACTCTCAACTTCAATTTCGTTTCATTTCTTTCTTTTTTGCGATTAATCACGTTTCTTTCTTTGTTTGTGATATATTCCATTTTGTTTTGCCATTTCCATCCCGATGATTCAACGTTTCTTTACCCTCAACTTCAATTTTTGCTTTCCAATTTCGTTTTTTTTTTCTGATTAATTCTGTTTTGTTATTTCGTTCAGATCTTATCACCCCCAACCTGCGAAGAAGTGTTCAGCAATGTATGTCAGTGCATTAAAAGGCTTGTGAGCACTGTTATGCCACATAACCTCGTATACCTTGCAATTGGTGAGACAAAGCACTTTCTTTTTTATATTATAATATCATAAGTACAGGAACATAGTTTATCTGCAGACTCTCTAAGTCCTTAAATAACTACATTTTTTCAAGGATGTTAAGTGATTTTCATTGGAAAGACATTATATGATATGTTATTTAGTTTTTGAAGTGAATTTTTTTTTTGTTTATTTAAATTAAGTATTTTAGACTAGTGCAATGAAATCAAAAGAGCCGATAGACATAATCTATTATTATTTAAACAAATTGTTTAAACGAACAGTAACATAATATTAAAAGGGCAAAAATATAATAAAACATCAAAAAAATATTTTTATAGATAGTAAATTAATAATCGAAACAACAAATATTATCAAAATAATAATAATTCACTATAAAAACAATAATAAAAATAATGACAATACATTATCTAATCTAAATATAATATAGATATGAAATATGTATATAAATGTATTGCATAATGTGACCTAATTAAGAATTAAGAATGCATAAAAAAAACATATGAAAAATATAGAAATAAAAAAGATGTAAACGAAAGTATCATGAGACAGTAGAGTAAATTAATTGGTTCTAAATGAAAGATTATTATTGGTTAATAGATTAGAGTTTTTAGAGAGACAAACTCCTCTCTAAGTTTTCTTCATCTCATTTCATCCAAAAGGTGGTGATTTTGAGTTTTTTTTTACCCAAAATCACACATTTTCATCTTTTTCTATTTGCTTTAATCTAAATAAGTGGTTTTCACATAAATTAAAATTTTCTTTCGTGCGCTTTTTTTTGTGATTTCATCGTCTCGTCTTTTCACAATCTCTAAAAACTAATTTGTAAAAAACACACACGAATGTGTGTATATATATAAATATATGAAATAACAAATAGATGTACTAAACTCATACTCATATCGGCTAGTTGAAGTTCCTTATCTGGGAGTTGACTCAAAAGGCGTCCTTTAAATTATTTTATATCAAAATTATTATTTTTTAATCTGTAACAAACGAACCATAAATTAAAAAACTTAAGCATAAAAGCTTCGTATTTTTTAAAAATTGATTTTTTTATACTAAACAAATAGTACGAAGTATAAAATAACTTTAGTTTTTTTTTTTTTCCCTAAAAAATCTCTAAATTTTTTGGAAACAAAATCAATTTTTTAAAAATTTAAACAAACTCACCCCGACTAGTAAAAAAAGACACTAAGTTTTGTCATTAAACTTATACACTGTTCCATACCTACAGTTTTTACTGTTCTCTAATCAAAAGTTGACATTTGTATTGTTTTATCCACGTAAGCTGTAGGAGTTAAACGACGTGATGTTATATCGTTTTTCCGTAATCACCGCCATCACTGCCATCCGTTTTTGGGGAGCACCACATCACCACCACCGCCCTCATTTTGTAATCCATAGTCAAAAGCATTACAGACAATCCTTCTAAATCAACGTTGGTCAAATCAACTTTATTGTATTTTCCTTCATCTTCCCAATAATCGATGTCGGTTATCGCTTGTCGGTTCTTGGCATTTCATATACGTTGTGGGGGTTGGTATCACACAGCAAGAAAGCTTGGAGATTGATTAAGAAATTGTGTTGTGTTTGTCTTGGGTTGTGTGAACTCATCGGAACAGTCAATTATATGAATAGGGGTGCTATTAAATTAGAGTTTTTTTTGTGAATTATATTAAATTGGAGGTTGATTAAGGTTAAGGATAACATTCACAGTGAAGGGAGTCTGAGAAGAACAATGGTTGATTCTGTAATTAGGACGGTATGATGGTGTGGTGTTCGTCAAAAAACGGACTGCGCTTAATTGGGAAAAAAATTAAAACTTCACGCCGTTCCCCTTATAGTTGACGTGGATAAAACAATACAGATGTCAACTTTTGATTAGAAAACAGTAAAAACTGTAGGTATGGAACAGTGTATAAGTTTTGTCCTTTATTTATTTTTATCAAAAAATAGGGGTTTAATATAATAAAAAAATATAGCGGTTTTTTTTTTATTTTTTTGACAACAGCGCAGAGGATTGTTTGGTTATCATTCTTAGGTGAATGTCAATATGTCATAAACCCTAAACTAAACTAAAACCCT
This sequence comes from Trifolium pratense, assembly GCF_020283565.1. Lineage (NCBI taxonomy): Eukaryota > Viridiplantae > Streptophyta > Magnoliopsida > Fabales > Fabaceae > Trifolium > Trifolium pratense. The sequence goes on along the minus strand of NC_060064.1, from coordinate 24,070,741 downwards.
TCTTTCATTCATCCATCTACCAAACTCGACGATGGGCAAGAAACAGAAGTCGCAGCAGATTCTTCTTCCGCCGGACCTCCCACCGGAGATTCCTGACGAAGAAGTTGAGTTTTCCGACGACGACGTTAAATTCGTCAACGAAAATCGCGCCTATGCTTCTTTGCTTTCTAACTTGGACACTCAATCAATCACCAAGTTCGTTATATCTCTTCCTCCCTTATTGTTATATGTTACTTTAACTTCAATGCTACATTTTTCATTGTTTTGTGTGTTAATTGTTCGAATTAAAATTAGGGTAAAAATTTTCTCTTTTAGGATTTGGATGTTTTATCTCAACATTTATGTAACTAGGAATTCATTACAATTAGAAATTTTCATAGTTATAAGCTATATAGATTGAAATTGACCTACAAAAGTGTTTATTTTTTAATTGACTATGGATCGGTTTGGATTGACTTATTTTTGAGCTTATGCTAAACAGTTTATTGCAAATAAATAAGCTTTTATGTGTTATTCATAAGCTTGTCTAGGTAGTTTATGTAAAAACAATGTATAAAGATACACTTTTCGTTAGTGAGAACTTATGAATTAGTATAAAAAGCTTATTTATTTGCATTAAGTTATTTTTCATAAGCTAAAAAATAAGCCAATCTAAACAGGCCCTGTGTGTCTGTTTAGATTGAATCATTTGAGCTAATATACTTATATAAGCGCCTGTGAGACTGTTTGAGAGAGCTTATGAACTTCTTAATTTGTTTTCAACTTGGTTTATTAATCTCTCCATGATAACTTACCAAAATAACTTATAGCTTATATGAAAATAGTTTGACTTTATTATGTCTTTTGTTAGAGAAATTGCTTGTATGCTCCTAATTACTAGATATCTAAACTGGGTATATTACAAAATCTTTCCGAGCCTGCAATTAAATGTTGGAGACATCAACACTTTCTGAGAACTAATGCAATTTTAACCATTGTCGTGTCTTTATTGTCACTTGTAGAGTGTGGAAATTACTTATAAATTGCAACAGTTTAGCTCATGTGATGTGACTAACTACACATTGTAGTTGTGAGTTTAACTGACGTAGGATATACTTTTCTTTTTTGCAACCTAAGGCATGTTACACGGGTTGCTGATGCCAAAGAAGATGCTTTGGAGAAACTATATGAGCAACGCAGGCAAAAGACTGCTCTCAAGAAAGAAAAAGAAGAAACAGGTTTGCAGGTTGATCGAGTAGATGCTCTTCCAGTCAAGACATTAGATGGAAAAGTCTATTATCGAACAGGTGTCTAGTGTTCTCTTATAAATAATTTGTGCATTGTTGTTGTTTATTATTCTTTTCTTTCTTTTATTAATTGATTTGGTAACATATGTTGTTATCACATTCTGCAGCTACGAAGACGGCACCAGTAAATGCTCCAAGTGAAGAGGAAACTGGAGAGGATGGCAACGAAGACATGGGTTTAGTGAAGCTAACTAAGGCTGAAAAGAGAGCCAAACTTAAGAAAATTAGAAAAGAGGGAAAAAAACAAGGGAAAGAGGTGGCTAAAGAGGAACTGGAAGAAGTACCACAGGCAGCAGTTTTGGTATTTTCCTAATGTGTTTAACAATACTGATTTAACATATTTTGAAGGTCCATTAATTTGTTAAAGAGGGATTGGATAAGACAATAATATTTGTTTCTCATTTGATTTTTAATATAGATAGGACAAAACAGAGTTTTTTGTTCCACTTTAGATTTTTAAAATTGTCACAGAACAAAACATTTCAAATTGAAATGCTAAGTATTTTCCCTCCTTAAACCCATATTAGTTCTAACTCTCTTTACACATTTGGAACCTACCACTACTTACTCTCTTTACACATTTGGAACCTATCATAGTTACTTCCTTGGCTGGCCCTAAGTGGCTGGCAGCGATGCAGTGTGAGAATGATGCATTGATTAATAACAATACTTGTCGCTCTTCCTGGACATAGGCAGGGAATTGGCTGTAAATGAGTATTTTGGGTAAAGGGTAATCCATATGGAAATATTAATAAATATAAAGCACAACATTTGGCAAAAGGATTTCACTAACAACTTGATTAGGAACGTTTTCTGCTGCAGTGGAACAAGTGACTACTAGAATAGTCCTTACCTTAGCACTAACTCATTATTGGCATATCCAGCTACTAGATGTAAGCATACTCCTAAATAGAGTCCTAGATGAACTGATGAAGTACATGCAACAGTCTCAAGGGATTGAATCATCTAATCAATCATTAGTTCACAAGGTTTACAAACACTACATGGGCTCAAAGAGGCATTCAATGGATGGTCTGTGAGGCTTCTTATGCACTATTGGGTTTGGTTTCAAGACCATCGGGCGTGATTCATCTGTTTTCACTCTTCATGGTTCCTTGCACTGTCTCTATGTGGATGGTATTATAGTAATTGTCATAGACTCATAGGCATCTCCTTTTCTTTTACACAACTAAATCAAACTCCACTTTTCTATCAAATGGGCATTGAAATAAAATACGAGGCGATGGTTGGCTATTCCTATCACAGGCTGAATACATGCAGGATTTACTTGACAATGCTCATATGATTGAAGCAAAAGGGTATCCACTCTAAGGATAGAGCTTTCAAGCTCTCTAGGTATGTGGCAGAGGAACATCGAAAGCTAGTTAAGAGGGTCCTTAGGTATTTAGAAGGGTGTGACATTATGGTTTTCTTCTCAAACCAACATTATATTCTCGGTGCCTCTCACTAATATTGTATTGTGAACTTGTGATGCGGACTGGTCATCTGACCCAATTGATCGAAGGTCAATCTCTAGCTTACTGTCTGTGTTGTTGTTGGTGGAAGGCCGAAAATCCGCCATATAAACATGTCATTGCGGCTTATGGTGCCTCCATGGTGTGCATCCTGTCACTAATTGCTTATGGCGCCTTTAATAACACTGCCTACTGTACAGTTTAGGTACCTGTCAAGCAATGTTGTCCCTGGTGGATGTCCAAAATTCTGCCATATATGTGGGATGGTGACCTATGGCGCTGCCATAGTGGCCATCAGTTAACAAACTGTCTGGCGGCTGACACAACATCGACACCATCATTACACCATGATGACGTCACCATTGTGCTGCTATTGCTGCTCTTTAACGACCTCGCTTTCAAAGCAGATAACTAATTCTGTTATAAAGTTGTTATGTATTTTCTGCACCTCATGTAATATGAAGTCTCTCAGAGACTCGTATATTGTCTTCCTTTCTCTTATTTTCTGACGTTACAAATTCTAGTAATTCTCTTGAAATGCTACCTTTTTGACAGAAGTATAAGTCGTTGAGATCAATATTTTACATGATTTGTCATCATTTCATTGTTTAGGCTGCGGTTAAAGAAGATCTTAAAGTTGAAGAGGATTTTGAAAGTAAAAAGTGTAAACTTGCAGAGTTCGGAAATGCCTTGCTAACAGATCCAGAGTCCAATATTAAATTTCTGAAGGAAATGGTACAGATATCTAAAGACAATGATGACACCATTGTTAAACTTGGACTTCTATCCCTCTTGGCTGTTTTCAGAGATATTATACCTGGGTATGCCTGACTGTCATATATGATAATGCTCATTCCATATGCAATGATATTATAGCCTGCATTTGGTTTTCTTTCTCACTAATTCTATTTTTGATGTTTCAACTTTGCAATCAATGTATGCAATGTCCAGCTATCGAATCAGGCTTCCTACTGAAAAGGAACAAGAAATGAAGGTTTCAAAGACTGTTAAAAAGATGCGTTTTTATGAATCAACTCTCCTCTCTGCATACAAGGTTCATATTCATGTTTGATTTCTATGTAAATTATTCTAGTTACCGGTTTTCGCTGAAATAAATTTTCACTGTTAGATATGACTTCCTGTTCCTGTGCTTCAAATTGGTGCCCTTTGTCTTCTCTTTGAACCTACTTCCCAATTGGTCGAAATTTTTATGATAGCTTGTTTTAATATTTACAGTATTAATTTTATTTGATATTTGTTTTACTAACATGTTTTTTTTCCCTTTGCTTCTATTTGTGCATGTCATCAGACTTACTTGCAAAGGTTGATAGCCTTAGAAAAGAAGCCTTTATTTCAGCTTGTCGCAGTTCGTTGTATTTGTTCTTTGCTTGATTCAAATCCCCATTTCAACTTTCGTGAAACCTTGTTGGATGCGACTATCAGAAACATAAGCTCCAGTAATGAGACCATAAGGTGCAGTCTTATCCTTGCCACTGGCCATTATTATATTAAGGTGTCTGTATTTTATGGAATTATCTATGAAACAACATAAATATTAGTTTCATAAATGTTGTTCAAATTTTCGGTTGAATAATCCATCATCAGAAAAGGAGACTATGTTACCATTTGGGGTATAAGGGAAAAGTCTAGGGTAGTTGGATTTTTGCTGGACTAAAATGCTAAACTGCCTTTTGTAGTTCAAGTCTAGATAAAAGCTGTCTATACTCCCATCTTAAAAGCTGTCTATACTCCCATCTTGGTTGTCAATAATAGTGTGAAATAGCGTCACATCACATTTGTATCCATTCGATTTTATATAGGCAAAATTGCATTCATGCCATTGATGGGGGTTCATATAGGCAAAATTACTCTATTTGTCCCTTAACTTAATTTCGGGTACAGTTTAATCCTTTATATTTTTTTCGCGGATATTTTAGTCCTTTTCCCATGTTTGGATATGGATTTCAAGTTTTAAATCTATGATTTTCTTGTTATGCCCCAAAAGAAAACCATAGATTCGACGCTTAAAAAACATAAGAAAACATGGATGAAGGGCCAAAAAGGACAAAAATGATGAGAAAAAACAGACAAGGGACTAAATTGTTACCTGAAATTAAGTTAAGGGACTAGAAGTGCAATTTTGCCTAATATATAATATATTATGTACATATTGGCTCCATGCAGTTGAATTGGTGTTGGTAAGTAAATGAAAAATGTTTCAAAGTTTGCAGAACACATATCTTATTAAAAAGAATGCTGATCCTTAAGGCTTAAGGAAGTGAATATTACTGTTGATGTTGCACTAGGTGTAGAATTTTACATCACCGTGCTTGTGTCAACTCAACTGTCAATTGAAAAACTATAAACTTTTCCTCTTTATAGTTATGACATGTTTTACAGGTGTGTACCTTAAACATCTTGTTTCAATAATTGCAAGTTATACCTTATTTCGCCTGGCTCAACTCAGATCAGTCAGTATCCAATGTGGCTTCCATATATTGAGCTTGAGGGTCTATAACAAAAAAATATATCTTTTGCAGTTTTCCAGTTTTTGTTTGTTCATATAACACACGAATAATGACATTTTCTGTTTCTATATTTCTATGCGCTTATACTTACTATTGTGTATCTGACGAAATTTCTTGTTTTTGTTCAACAGGCAACTTTGCTGTTCAACAATTAAGTCACTGTTTACAAATGAGGGTAAACATGGTGGTGAAGCTACTGTGGAGGCTGTGCGGTTGATTTCTTATAAGGTTAAAGATCATAATTGCCAGTTGCACCCTGATTCCATTGAGGTATTATACAAGTTCCATGCTGATTATAAAAAAAAAGTTACATGCTGCCCTATACTTTTTTTTAGTGTGATCAAATCATAATAGCTATTTGAGTGAAATTCATTTTATTTGATGTGGAATATTTCACTGCACATAAAGCTGTTAAGTGATGTTTGTTCTTTTCGATGCTTATTCAGGTCTTCTTGTCTCTTTCATTTGATGAGGATCTTGCAAAGGCTGAAAAGATGGATAAGGATCAGAAATTTAAAAACAAGAAAGGTAAGAAAAGAAAAAACGCGGAGGCATCAAATCAGTTGCCGGAAAATGACAGAAAGAAAAGTAGGCAAGACTCGATTTCTAAGACAAGAGAGGAGGTGAATATTTTTCCCATAAGAATCACTGTTCTGGATGTTTGGTTGATGGTAGAAATGAGATTCTACTGATGTTTGTTGTAGGTTGAAGCTGAATACAAGGCTGCTTCCTTTACCAAGGATGCTATGGAGAAGAGACAGATGCAAACACAAACACTCTCTGCTGTGTTTGAGACGTACTTTCGCATTTTGAAGCATACAATGCAGTCCATAGTTGCCAGGTGTGTTTTAATTTATATCATGTATATTACTATATTACTACGAGACATGGATGTTAAAGGTTTTGTGAATCCAGTGGCCCATTGAATAAGATAATTAGTTCTTCGATATATGGACGATTGGCTTAAATTAAAATGAAGCTACCATAATTAAATTAATATAATGGCATTCAGCTAAAATACATGTTCTTGAATCTTGATTGAAAATTCCAATCAATATACCGACAATGCATTGATTTGATAGCGTGCATTTTACCTTTTCGCCCAGTAGCATTCCCAGTTGTTGGTTTGTTCTTTATGACCACCTGTGAACAATACTCATAATTTTACTCGTGTAACCAACTTATCGTACATGCCTATAAGTTGGTCACACGAGTAAAATTCGCTGACAAAAACTTTATCGAGAGATTGTGTGTATAAGTAGCTCCCACTTTGTTTATTTTGGGCGCTGTTTACGCTTCCAAAGTTTTTCTTTTTGCAACCCTCGTAAATTTATTTATTTTCCTTCCTGAAAACAATTCAATGCATGCACTGATACTCAGATCCACAATAATTTTATATTTGCTTATGAATTCTTATGATGAAATTATTTGCATCTTTATTGGGACCTTTCAAATAGTAATTTTTGAGCTCTACCTATCTTTCTTTTATATGAACTTCATTCTGAAGTTTGTGTGGCTGCGGCTTTGAGCACATGTGCATGTGTGAATTTTATTTATTGTTCTGGGTTGCTTGGATATGTGAAAGGATAATGGAGATTAATGAGAAATCTGTCGGTTTAAAGATTAATGGATATCTTCATTGTTTTCATATTCTACTTTTTTTTTCTTTTAATTTTCTTTTCGTTTGCTTTAATTTTTCTCACATGCAGTTTTTGTTTGTGTTTATCTTTCAATAAATTTTGGATGAAGATTAATCAATTCTATTGTCACGGTTGCTGATTTTCTCTCACTTTCTCAATCAGGCCTGAAGCAAACCCTGGGGTACTTTCAGCTACAGTTGGAGTGGAACCCCACCCATTGCTAGATCCATGTCTGAAGGGATTGGCGAAATTTTCGCACCTGATTGACCTTGATTTCTTGGGTGATCTAATGAACCATTTGAAAATACTTGCTTCTGGAGGTAGCAAATCAGGCAACACATCTGAGATTTTTCCTAAAAGTCTGACCGTATCTGAACGCCTCCAATGTTGCATCGTTGCTTTTAAAGTGATGCGAACCAATCTTGATGCCTTGAATGTTGATTTACAAGACTTCACCGTCCATCTTTACAATCTTGTACTTGAATACAGGCCTGGAAGGTTTGCATTAGAATATGTTACCCCTTAGTCCTTTCTTTTCCCAATTGACCAATATGTTATCAATATAGTTGTTTGGTGTGGTCTTGCATGTTTGTTTACTTGCACAAGTATTAATACATAGTATGGTATTGATAATCAAAATAACAAAACTGCACTATTAAAGATTAATAATCATAAATTATAAATACAATACATTCATGAGTCTTTGTGTAGCATCTTAAGATTTTAGAATAAGTAGGTATCAAAATCTTATGGTTATTGAAAGGGAAAAAGTAAGAGAATACCAGAGGCATGTGGTGAAAACTGTGTGTCAAGAGTCGAGAGCATCACAGAGATTCTATTATATAGCCAATTCTACAATTAAGAGCATTAATTACAAAAGGAATGCCTACTATGGAATATGCTATGCTAAGAATAATCTAGGATACTCTAGAGTATATTTACAAATTTATTCATATATTAAAAAATATTAAATATCAACAGTTATTAATTACGAGTCCAGTCTTTTCTTGCCTTGCTTTGCAATTAAATATGATTTTAGCACTAGAGTAGTATTTGTTGAAAGTTGGAATATGAAGAATAGAACATATGAATTCACTTGATTGTGAATGTTTGAGTTATCTGGTACATATATTTGTATTAAAGCGCTGCTGTTTCTTTTTCTTCTTTTATTATTACTTTGATTTAATACTTAACTTATTCTTAATTTATGTTCCATTTTTATGCAACAGGGATCAAGGAGAGGTGTTAGCAGAAGCTTTGAAGATCATGTTGTGTGACGATAGGCAGCATGACATGCAAAAAGCGGCTGCTTTTATAAAACGTTTGGCTACATTGTCACTGTGCGTTGGATCTGCAGATACCATGGCTGGTATGCTTTAATATTCTAATGTCAACTTCCATATCTTCGCATGTAACCTTTTGTAAATTATGCATAGAGGAAAAGAAATAAAAAGAAAATAGGAACAAGCTTAATATGTAATTTTTCTTTGTACCTGTTTCAGCCTTGGTCACAGTAAAGCATCTCCTTCTGAAGAATCTCAAGTGCAGAAATCTGTTGGAAAATGACACTGGAGGGGGTTCTGTTTCTGGCACAATTCCGGTAAGATTGTTTTTTTCGTGGTATTTTTTAATTTTACATTAAAAGGAGCATTCATCTCCACTAGGGATTTTCATCTTTTCTCCCTCTTTAATTTATGCCCAGAAGAAATTTAACTAAATACGGAAAAAATGGGTGTACAGCAAGAGTACAGATGTTTAGGTATCCTCATAGTCCTGACCTGAGGACTGAGGAGTCATTATAATAAAAATAAAAGAAATAAGGAAATGAATGGGGTATGCCAAAACATGCATGCTAGCATTCCTTGTTTTTTGTGAATGACCATAAGTGAAAATTTCTTTGTGAACTCCATTACTCTCTTGCAATGCGAAAATGGCCCCTTTTGGATTAGCTTATTTTTGAGCTTATGCAAATAGCTTATGCAATTTTTATAAATTATTATAAGTTTGTCAAGGTAGTTTATGATAAAATAGCTTATAAAAATACAATTTTCACTAGTGTGAACATGTAAAATAGCATAAAACCTAATTTATATTGCATAAGTTGTTTGCATAAGCTCAAAAATAAGCTAATCCAAACGGAGTGAATGTAAAGCTGAAGATGATGATTATCTCTCTTGAAGTTGAAACAAGACTGATATGTGCCACTGGATTTTTGTTTACCTAGAGTATTTGGTAATCGTTGTTTTATTTATATTTATATAATGCTATTTATAAATCAAGCAACAATATAAGATATGAAGACCTTAAACACATTTTTGTGTCCATTTGTGTATCTCGTCTATTTAATGTGGAATCAAATTATCATGCTCTTATTACCAAAAATTAAATTAAATTATTATACGTTGGTGTTTCCTCGAAGCATGCTATTGTTGTTTTTCTAGGTTGTGTAATAGCTAATAATGCAACAGAATTGGGAAGAACAAGTGAATATGATAAGGAAGAACTTGATACAAGGGAACGGGAAAATGGGAGAATAACTTTGTGAACATAAATTTTTAGGACAGAGGGTTTATGTCAAATCTCAAATATGGCAAACTGTTGAATTTGATTATTTAAGATTTTTAGTGGCACCATTCTTTTCTGTCAGCTTTTATGGACTATATAACCATCTGTTTGTCTCTCCTTTCTCAAATATGCAGAAATATCTACCATATTCGACAGATCCTAATTTAAGCGGCGCCCTTGCCTCAGTGCTTTGGGAAGTTTGTCTTTTGTCCAAACACTATCATCCAACCATATCAGCAATGGCAACAGGCATTTCAAGCATGAGCACTGAAAACCAAGTCTTCCTCTCCAAGTCGTCTCCTCAACAAGCTTTCAAGGACATGTCTATTGACCAAGAACTATGTTTTGAACAAAGTGGTAGTATTAAATTAAATAACAAGAAGAGACGATTGACCAATGCTACATCAAATTCCATTGGTTCCACAACAGTAACGAGTTCATTCAATGAAGATGACTTGCGAAAGAAATTTAGTTCCCATTTTATGGTTCTTCATGATATCAAGGAGAACGAAAAGTTGAGAAGTAAGTTGGATAAGACTGCAAAATCACTTAAGCTATTTGAACAATATAAGGAACAAAAGAAGAAACGATCAAAACCTAGTAGTTGATCACCCATTGTTTGTTGACATCATATCTTATCTATATTTCCAGTTTTTATTGTTACAGTTCCATTTTCAGTGGAGATACTTCTCAACCAGTCGTGTATTACCATAGTTTAGTACATGAATACGTTGGATACACAATTTATATGTATTTTTTTGACAGATGACACAATTTCAATTAAAAATACTGAGACAATGCAAAAAGAATGTGGCTATCCTTCTTGTGAGTTGGGTGTTGTATTTTTATCTATTTTGTTATTAATTATTTTCTTTTATTTTGATAAATAGTATGAAATTAATATTTTTGACATAATATATGAATTTAATTGAGAGTTTAATGAATGGTGTGTTGACTGTTATCCTTTCAATAAAGGTGTGTTGTTCGGTTGAAGAGTGTGGATGTTGTTTATAAACTAATCTTATTTTCGAATACCAATTAATGCGAGACTATTTTGATGTACCATCTTTTAATAGTATCTTGAGGAAGTAAATCATCTTGTATTGAAATTTATTTAAAGAGACTGGCATTACTTAATAGTTGTTTTATCAAACATTTCAAATATAACTTTGTATTGACATGATGATAATTTATTTTTGCAGTGCAAAAATCATGTAAAAAGAGAACATATCATAATATTTATTATTAAATTATTATTAATACATAACAATACAATATAAAAAGAAATTGTGATGATTAGAGCACAATCTTGTAGCTATTGTACTAATATTTAAGCATTAAATTTTGGATTGAGTAGGAAATGCAGTAGTATCAAAGACTTTAACAAAAAAACGTGTTCTTGGGATAGCTAGCTTGGACTGCAATATGGTACCAATGGTAGCAATGAGTTTCCTCTTGACTTCTTTATTTATGCCACCCATTGATATTATCTCAGCATAAGCAGCTGGTTCTTTGTTTCCTTCAAACGATATAGGCACTGATGATTTCAATAGGACCATCACAAACTGCACAATTATCATATTCACAATACAAATTAGAAAGGAAAAAAATCCCAATAAAAACCATACAATTCGGTAAGAGATTTTTTTATGCAAGAGAAAGGAAAGAAAACATGAGAGAAAAAAATTAAGACGCGAAAATATGACAACAATTATGTCAAACTAAAACATCTTTTGACAAAAGATATTATGGCACAACATGAGAAATATGATTGAACACAGTTAATGCGTGCCACTGCAATGGATTTCAACCGTTCGATCTTTAAATCAATGACATAGATTGTTTAGCACTGATTTAATGAAAAATATAATATAAGCCGTCTAATTTTAAATAGAAGACTGAAATTTGTTAATGTGAGAAATTGTGTACTTTCTGGACAACAATGAATTCTAGCCCCACAAGATGTATATGGACATAGTGTAAAGGAGGTTCACAATTAGATTGTATAAATTTATACCTAATTTCTTGTCACAATTAATATTTTGTTTTGTATAATAATTTATATTATTTTGACATAATTTTCCTTTTAAAAACAACAAATAATTTTAAAATTATGAATTAAGAAAATATCATTATTTTAATTTATTTTATTTTGGTACATATTATTATTTTAATTTTGTTAAGTGTAAGAGAGGTGCATAGAGGTAAAAAGCCAAGTTAATATATCGACTTTTATTTATTAGTAAAAAGTGTTTTTTATCTAATAAGCTTGTGTTGTGTTGAAAATTGAGTGAGTACTACAAAACTTGTGTTGAAAATATTGTTCTTGAACAAAAATGATGGTGTTGATTTTATGTACCAATATACCATAAATAAACAAATAATAATGGTCTTTTGTTACAAAAGGGTCCCCACACGATCCATCGTGTCCGTTCATATTAAGATAAAGATGAGTGGCTTCAAGGCTACAGTAAAGCCTCCACAAATGCAATATGTACAAATATCTTCTTTTGTCCCTTAACTAAAAATTTCGCGATAAGCAAGACGATCGAAGTTCAAACTCCGATCCATACATGTATAACGTAATACCTCTGTCAACTGAATTAAGTATATGAGACATTTTCTTGATAAAAAAATGGCAAAATTACACCAGAGGTCCTTTATCTTATTTATTTGTAACACTTTAGTCCTTCATCTTTTTTTTGTCCCGTTTAGATCCTTTATCTTATTTATTTGTAACAATTCGGTCCTTTTTCTCATTTTTTATTCAAAAAATACTGACATGGCTTGACACATCAGAAACTTTTATTTTGTACTGATATATTTCAGGTGCATTCAAGTTTGGTAACACAAAATCCCCAACTACAACCCTAGAAAAATCAAAATCAAAATCCCTAAGTTCACGGTAAACCTTAAGAAAAATTACAGAGAGTACAACAACAAATTTCTCTTGGCATAAACAAATCTGAGCTTTTTTATTCTTCTAAGATTGAGTTTGGTTTATATGAATTTGTTGAAATTTCTTGTATTTTTTGTTGATATGGGTTTCAATTTTGTTTTTTTTTTTTTTTATAACGAATCATCAAGTCCATGATGTACTAAGGTTAATTTGAGTTTTCTCTTGTGTTTTCATCGATTTGGACTTTGATTCATTGGTTTAATTTGGAGTTTGGTTTTAATGGAGTTGTTTTGGAAAGATTATAAAGATGATGAAGATATTCATTATTTTGCTGGGTTTCTTTATTTTCAATAAAAAATTATTTTAAAAAATAAAAGTTTCTGATGTGTCAAGCCATGTCAGTATTTTTTGAATAAAAAATGAGAAAAAGGATCGAATTGTTACAAATAAATAAGATAAAGGATCTAAACGGAACAAAAAAAAGATGAAGGACTAAATTGTTACAAATAAATAAGATAAAGGACCTCTGGTGTAATTTTGCCTAAAAAAATATAAACTATATTTTTTTTTCTTTCATGTCATACTAACTTGAGTTTTTGGAGCATTAAATAAAAAATTATATTAAAAATATTAATTACATATTTAAGATTATAATATACTTTATTTTGTATGAGATATATTTAGAATTTTCCAAAAATAAAAATGTGATGTCAACGTATTAACTAATATATAGACGGAACGTGCCCCCACTTTTTGTCCCCCACCCCACTTTTGCATATGCATCATCATGAATCATGTGATGGGATGTGGAAGACACAAAATTAAATGTGAATGCATCTCTCAATTTTTTCAATTTTTACATCTCAACTTTTAATTATTTTTATTTTTTTTTCCAAATTTCAATCATATATCCTCTTTTATTAATTTTAATAGTTTAAGATTCCACATCACTCTCAATTTTATTTTTTTAATTCTAAAGTTATGATTTTAGTTTTTTCCTAATTAATTAAGGTTATACCAATAGTCATTCTTTTTTTTTTTTTTTGGTCAGGTAGCCTAGTGGCTTGAAATTCCACCTTTAAAGATGGATAAGTGGAGTGTCCAGGGTTCGAACCCTGGCTCCTGCATATAAAATGCTGATGTCCCAACCAATTGAGCTAAGCTCATGGGGACTACCAATAGTCATTCTATTACATGGAAAACAAACTGTATTCTACTAACAATTGTGAGAATGTTTCAAACATTAATTTTTTTGTGTAAATTGAATAGTATTTTTTTTAATGGAGATTCAAGTCTTACGAAATTTAAAATCATATCTCATTATTTTAACATTGAGATATGATTTTAAAGTCAACAATAATAAAGAACACTGAAAGACAAACTAAAATTACTACACTTCCACAAACCAAAACACCCAACTTTGCCTTGGATTTGACCAAGTTGCATGGGAATGATTAACAAATTCAAATGAAACCAGACATGTTTGTTTTTATTTGCTGCCATAATAATGAAATCACACTCACACCGATGTAAGACAAATACACACAAAAACACTTGGACGAGATAACACATGTCTTTTCTAGTTTAATCAGGGTCTGGGTTCAACTCCTGACTTGGGTACGTAACAGTGTTAAAATATTGTTACGAAAAGTTTGTCACTCATTTAGGTCATATAAGACTCGAGAGATTAGTTTCTGCAGTTGTGCGCAGATGACACTCAATTTACATAAAAAAAAAAAATATTTAGAAAGAAATCAAAATGTCATGTAAAATAACTCAGTTGATAGTTATTGCCACACATAATTGATAATCTATATATTTGGTGAAAGAAAACGCATTCCTTCCTGAGTACTCACTACCTACTTCATAGCCCAAATTAAAATATTTTCTAAAACTGTGTTTTTAATTTTATATTATATGGTAAGTATGTAATCAAAACAAACTTACCAAAAGCTAGATAATCAACAAAGAACATGAATCATTCTATCAAAATCAACCAAAAAAAAAAGATAGAAATTAAGAAGAAAAGAAAAAGAATTGATCCCATAATTTGTGTCAAGCCAACAAAGGATTCAGACAAATGAAAAAAAAAAAACAAACTCATAAACAATCATATAAGTTTTGTATGAAAAACACAGAAAGTGAAAAAAGTGAGGGAAATGAATATAACCTTTTCAGGTCTTCCAATAATTGTTGAGATAGCAGTGGTGACTTCAGAAAAGATTGGATCAGTGTCAATTCCATCTAAGTTAAGATTTGTGCTGATGTAAATGCAAGGCATCTTCTTTTGATTCCTCTTTTTGAAGTATGTTGATGGATCTAATGTTCTAAGATTTGGAACCCAAGTTGACCCAGTTAGTTCAACCTTTTTTACAACTTATAATTTGGGCCAAGTGTGTATAAATAGTACTCTATGACCTGTCATTTTCATGTACTAATGTTTTGTTTGAAATTGTAATTTTTTTTTAAGTTTTAAATTATTTGTCATTTTATAATATTAATAGTGTCATGCTAAACACCGATCTCGGGCACTTCTTAAGTATAAGCATGACAATAAAATTCATATTCACAAATATACGTCCGTTCAGTATTCCTTTTTCAAATATATCCCTCGTTAATATTATCAATTTGTATTGGAATATGAAACATCAACATTTTTTTTTTGCCAAAAAAAAAACATCAACATTTTATTATTTAACAAAAGAGTAATTTAGTGGTAATTTAATTGACCAAAGATATTCGAACCAGACGTAGTGGTAACTTGGAATTTAGTTTAATTGTTGCTGATATTTCCCAAATTATTTCATCGTGTGTAAACTTTGAGGTGAAATTTATTATGAAACAAATAAATATGTTACTCATACTCTTGATCGGCGGTCAATTTTTGAGTTAGTTTCCGTAGATTTATTACTCCATCTGGTCCTTTTTATAACACTTTGAAAAAATCACACTGACCAATGAATCACATTTAACATAGTTATTTTCATTTAATACTCTTAGAGCATCTCCAATAAGGTTATCTAAAAGAGTTTCATAGGCTAATGATACAGTACCTTATTTTTTTTATGATTGGAGTTCCATGACGTAACATAGAGGGTATCAAAATTGATGATACCGGTACCTTAAATAAGGTAACCATCAATTTAATGTTATTAATTTTTCTTTTTTTGTATATAAATCCAATTTAATAGTTTTTATATATGTCAAAATATTACCGTTTGATATTCAATGGCCTCTTGATCTTCATTTTTTTTAATAACATTAATTTGATGATATTTCATATTATTCTATATATTACACGATTTCTATTTGTTTTCTTCTCAAGTCGTATTTTATTTGTTTTCTACGTATTTTCTTCTCAACTTATATTTGATGATATTTCATTTTTTGACAAAGTTTGATGATATTTCCTATTATTCTATATATTACATAATTTCTATTTTATTTATCTACAAATTTATTCAATTAAATAAATTTTTATAAAAAAAATGAAATAAAATTTTATTTTTATTTAGACAAAATAAAAAAATAAATATAGAAGTGATCACTTGTTATTAATATATGATACTCAGAAAGTCATATCACCATTGGAGCAAAATATGTATGAGTTGCATAAATATTACTCCATTGGAGATACTCTTATAAATTTAAATTTATTTCATGTATACCCTTATTTAATTACTCTTTATTCAACTAACTTATTTAATTTTGCATTCTCTCTCATAATAAATAAGGGCATAAGTGAAATTGAACATTTAAAACATTTGAAAATTGGTCAAAGTTTCTTATAAAAAGACCAAATTTTTTTCTAAAAGTGTTCCTTATAAAAAAGATCGGAGAGAATATTATTTTTTATGTATTGAACATTTACTAATTAATAAAATTCACTAAATTTTTTGTTTAAATAAAAAACAAAAGAGTAATTCAAGAATAATATCACACACAATTAAAAAAAAATAGTATTACTTTAACAATTTTTTTAATACTTGTATTTTTTTTTTGTAGAAATTATTATATTTTAGGGACAGAGAATATTTATTTATTGAAGTAGTTGTATATAGGCTTAATTAGTAAAATGGCCCCTTAAAGACATTTTTGGTTTCAGATTGGTCTCTTAAAGAAAAAAAGGTCCAAATAGGTCCCTTAAAGAAAAAAAAGTCCGAATAGGTGCCTTAAAGACATCTCTGTTAATCAGTTTGGTCCTATTTAGACCTCTTTTTAGGGATCAAACTGATTAACGGATATGTCTTTAAGGGACCTATTCGGACTTTTTTTCTTTAAGGGACCTATTTGGACCTTTTTTTCTTTAAAGGACCAATCTAAAACCAAAAATGTCTTTAAGGGACCATTTTACTAATTAAACCTCGTATATACTAGTTGATAAGAGAAAAAAAAGAGAAAAGTATGTACAAAAAAAAAATAAGAGAAAAGGAAGAAGTCAAGAAAAATATATTAGAAAGAGTCAAGAGTCGTATGTAATATTTGGCAAAAACGTCTGCCACACTTGATTGACTTCAGAATAAATATGAGATAATGAATAATGATTGAGTTGACACCAGATACAACAAACAAATGATCTAACTAACTAACAAATGGAAAATGTGTTGTTACCGATAGTTAGTTCAATTGTAATTGATGTCAGAAATTACTCTCTCGAATTAGATTATATCGGTCTAGTGGACCGAATACTTTTGTGGTGAAAAAAAAATGTGTTGTTAAGAGTGTCAATTAAATATGAGATGGTTTGAATATAAATTTATAAGTAGAGATAATCTCAATCTTACAAGTCAATTTTATATGGTTGAGAGGTGTATTGAATTGAGATTTTGAGAGGTTGTTTTGATAAAAAAAACCATAAACTTTTAAAAAAATTTCTGAGATTATATTAATTTTGTAAGATTTTAACAAATTTTTTTAAAAAATATTTAGCACAAGATTTTTATGGATTTATAACATAGAATTTTAGGATTTCAAATAACTTTTTTTTTTTAAAGACTTGGCATTCAGTCCATAGACCAACTCAATTTCGCAGTCCATTAGGTGGGAGTGTCCATTTGAATTAGTCCAATACAATACAAAAAGTGACACCGAACATAAAATCTTGAGCCCCATAAGATTTCACCACGAGGTCAATCCTTATTGAATTTTAAGAAGATTTTTTTTAAAAGGTAAATAAAAAAATTAAAAGATTATTAAATTCTAACGTTTCTTGAATTTCAGATCATCAGATTTTTCGCTAAGAATCAAAGGATTAACACAAGGGGTGGGATGGGTAGCTCGGCTGGTTAAGCTAATTGAGCTAAGGGATAAGGAGCAGGAGGTCCAAGGTTCAAGTCCTGACAAAGGAGAAAAAACTAACATAACATTGTAATACTAACAACTAACATTGCTTATAAAAAAAATAAAAAGATTAACACAAATAAAAAAATAAAAAATAAAAGCAATAATTTTTTTTAACCTTTTAATAACAAAATAATAAAATGATTCTATTTTGGGTTTTCATAATAATAAATTGATTACGTTAAAGAATTATTGAAAAATAATTATTTCAATATGTATGACAACTATTTTTTTTAAAGAATTATATGAAAAGTGATTAATTATTTAAAATTCTAAGGTTTGAAACACATAAAATTGGATGAAGTCTTACATATAGCACAAACATTTAGACACACACAAAAATCAAAATAATTGAATAAAAAATAAATTGTTACACCAGTTAATTTACTTTTTTTCTTTTAATTTTTTCCGCATGTTATGAGTATACTAAAAAACAATTATTTGGGTTATTTCCATATAAGTATTTCTCCATAAAATTGATCATATGTGAACAATAATAGTTGTATAGTGCATGAACACGTTTTTACTCAAAACAAAAATAGTACATGAAAACGTGATTACTGCATATGTATGAAAGTGGTACCATTTAATTTAATAGTACATGAACACATGATTCCTGCATATGTAATAGCGACAGTACTACTACTTGGAAGTTGAAAGGATAAGAAGAAAACAATATATAGTATATGAACACAGAATTCTATTGTCAATAGGCTAGTATATAAGTTTTGGTGAAAAGAAAAGTGACGGCAAAATAGTCTTTGGATGGTTGTAAAAGTCTCCAAATGTTTTAGTGTGATTGATTGTTGAGCCACTGTAGTATTTTTTTGGTTTTAAATATGAGTTTTAATTGATGTGCACTATCACCTTAATGTTATTTTACACATGTATTTAATAAAGTGTTGCAAAATCATTTAATAAATATGATATATCATGTGTTTTAAAACATATTACATGATGTGATTATGTAGATAATATTTTTTTCTCTCTCTCTCTTACACTCATCTACCACACAACCCTAATTCATCTTTGTTTTTCCTTGGTTCATCCATTAGGGAGGGGTGATTTAGGATCAATTTTGATCCTGAATCACCCCTCTTGATTGTTTTGTATTTCTTTTTCAATTTAATAAGTGATTTACACATAATTTTAGGTTTCATTTGAGTTTTTCCTTTGTGATTTATTCGTCTCGTCTTAGTGCGGAGTTGTTTGTTTATCCCGTCTTCATACAGTGTTTATCTCGTCATTGTACGGTGTTTGTTTTGTTTAAATTTGCAGATCCGTTTCAATCCAAATTTAGTGCAGATTCAATGATTATAGAGTCGTCAACGTTGCAGATGCGGAGGCATGTCTATTCCGGACACTTTAATTTTATTACATCAATTGTATGCTTTGTCATATTTGTAGACATTAAGCCGTTTTATGCTATTAACTCGGATGTTGTGAGCTTGTTCGCAGATTCATCCTTTTTAGTTTTTAGCGAATTTGAATATGTAATGAATTTCGATTGATGTAATTTGCCTATTTGAATGAATGAATACTTTTGTTTCGTAAAAAAAAAAAATTACATGATGTGCCAATATATTATTGGATGCATGTGTAAAATATCTTTACATCAACAATATATATCAATTAAATCATTGTTTTTTTGCTAGTTGTAATGCTATCAAGGATATTCACCATTTATTCTTGAACCTATCCCATTTTTAGTGTGATCTGGAGAGACATCATTTCCTGTTTAGGCATCAAGTATATTCCTTTACCTTCTTAATAAAAAAAACATGAGTGGAATGTACCCAAAAAAGAAACATAAGTGAAACTTAACCCTTAACAACTCTGTACGTAAAAAAAAAAAACTGTGTAGGTAAATAGTCTTAACATATATTGACCATTTGAGATGACTTGGCATTGCTCTATTGGTCAGTATAATTACACTAAACCATTCAATGTTTTCTCAAATGGATCGTAGAATTTTTCACTTTATAATAATAATTAACACTAGACCATAAGATTGGAGCTAAGAGTTGAGTTGCATTTTTTGAGCGTGAACTTCTACTATATGTTATACTATTGAATGATTTTATGAGATTTTAACAGATTTTTTTTAAAAGATTTTTTGCATACGCATCAGCCCTCATTGAATTTTAAGAAGAATTTTACTTATCTTTCGGATTTCAGATCATCAGATTATTCGATAAAACTCAGAGTTAACACAAATAAAAAATAATAATAAAAGCAACATAAATTAAATGATTCCATTTTGAGTTTTCATAATAATAATAATAATAATAATAATAATAATGTAATAATAATAATAATAATAAATTGTTGCGTTAAAGAATTATTGAAAAGTAATTATTTCAATATGTATGAAAACTATTTTCTTTAAAAATTATTTAAAGAATTACTATGAAAAGTGATTACGTTAAAGAAATTCTAAGTATTGAAAGGACAAAGAAAATTGATCATATGTATGAAAATGGTAAGAATTATTTCAATATAGTTTTTGGAGGGTTGAGAAACTATTGAGAGCTTGGGAATCAGATTTTCTGCAGTAAAGTTTCCTACAGTTTTCACACAATTTTAGTTTTAGACCATCCGATCTGAGATGTATGACTGACATTGTTTTGAACGATTTTATAATCTATTAATCTGAATCGTCTGATCAGTAATCTGTTGGAGATTTTCCAAAATATATTTGAAAGGTTACAATGATTAATTTAAAATTCAAATTTACATTTTTGAAAATCTTTCAAATGTCGTGTCCTTTCATCATTTGACATAAGTTTCTCTATAAATAGAGACACTTAGGAGACAGAAAATACAACAGAAATCATGAATTTCATAGTCAGAATTCTGTCAAAAATATTTCTAAATCATTTCTTCATTTCTCTAGTGCACGAGAGTAGTTGAGGAAACTTTATTCCGTAAAATATCATTGATTGATATGCTTGATATGTATGTGCAATCCATATCATGATTTCCAAAGTATCCTGAAGGGGATTCGCCGGTTAACCCTTTTACATCCGGTTTACATAAACTGGTGGGGATGAATCGAACCTAAAGCTCAGTGTGATACACACGCTTTGTAATTTATGTGCACCATCATCATGTCCGTCTTCATCATCTTCTTGTTCGAGTATTTGCAGCAGTCCCCCAACAAATGTTCTAACATAATCAGTGACCAAGATTAAAACTGTATTAAAACTGTGTGTTATTTCACTGTAGAGAATCTTGATCTGAGAGTTTGAGTGAGATTGTTGAATTAATATAGTATTCTTAATTTTCGGTTTGAAATATAAGTAACAAATCATTTTTTAGATTTATCGAATAGTCTATGAATTTGATCTATATTATAGAGCAGATTCATAAATGGATTTAATTGATATGCACCGACGGTGTAAAATAATTTTACACTATCAACCAATACCAACCATGTTTTCCGCCACATCACTCCAATTCACCCCACTTTCTTGATATGACATGGCAAAATGATGGTTGTTTATTGGACGATGGTGTAAAACTATTTTACACGGTCGGTGTATATCAATTAAACTCTTCATAAATTATTCAATGAATGTGAAAATTTATTTTTTTGTTTATATATTTGAAACCAAATGAAGTATATGTATTTTCAACTAAAAAATCTCACAAAAATCCTCCGAATGAATCTATTGAAAATTGTATACGATTTTTGAAGAGAAATCTCAATCGAATATCATAGATTTCCTTACTCTGAAAAAATCTTAGTTTAATATACCACAAAATTTATTTAGATTTGATAAAAATCTTGATTTCCATATCATAAAATAAAATTATCATAAAAATATTTTAAAATCCCTTAAAACCATAACCAATACATAAATATCTATAGTAGGAATCCAACAGATAAGATGAGGCACACTATCACAATGATGACCATTAACAAAAACAATTAAATCATAAGAAACGAGTGATAACAATCATTTGGTGTTTTCTCAAATG
This sequence comes from Trifolium pratense, assembly GCF_020283565.1. NCBI lineage: Eukaryota > Viridiplantae > Streptophyta > Magnoliopsida > Fabales > Fabaceae > Trifolium > Trifolium pratense. The sequence goes on along the minus strand of NC_060064.1, from coordinate 24,049,024 downwards.
GTTTGTAGAATTTGTCACTTTATAACTAACTCCAAAGTCCAAACCATAAGAATGGAGCTAAGAGTTGCATTTTGAGTGTGAACTCCTGCTATGTTATTCAAGTTTGGTAGAAGTAATTGTCTAGCAATTAATGTTATTTGAACGATTTTTTAGAGTAGTTTTTTGACATTTTCTCTCGTATATTCACATTGTATTCTTATTTTCTCTCTTTTTATTGTTTTTGCCCAATAAAAAAAAAGTAAAAAAATTATTCAAATAATATTGCTCTTTATATCATCGTATCTCTTTAGAATTGAGAGTAGATCTAACTCATTCCTATAAAATCCATATTGCAAGATAAAAATTGTTTTTAAGTAACACCCATTAACTTAATATATAGCGGGCGGTACAATAAATTTTCAAAAAAAATCTAATACCACTCTAAAATTAATTACTTATAAACATATGTTCAAATCATTTCACATCGGATATGAGACATTAACAATGAAGTTAATCGGCTATGTATATTAGATTAATATTAATAAAATGAAGTGAAGTGAGTGACATTGACCCTAAATTCCCAAGCGACAACATAATAATTAATAGCAACAAACAAGGTTGGGAGTGATGGTTTGCCAACTCCTTTTGCTGTAAGCCTGTAAGCATGTAAATTGGTGGTTGCTAGAATTCCAATATGAACACACCAACGCCTCTTTGTGGATCTATATACTATTATATAAAACGTTTTTTCTTCTTACCCATTTTAGAATTATGAGAATAAAATAATCTATATACTTTTTTGGCTTAAATGCACTTTTGGTCCCCCTATTTTTTTAAAAATGAAGTTTTGGTCCCCCAATTTTAAAAACCAGTTTTTTAGTCCCCCTATTTTCATTTTTTTTTTAGTTTTGATCCCCCATCCTATTTTGAGGTTAATTTTGTTGATGTGGCCTTGTAACTAATGATGTGGCAACATTCATGTGGACAAATTTAATATCCATATCATTATTATATATTTTTAAATTCAATAAAACTTTATTTATAAAATATTTTAATTATTAGAATTATATATTCACTGAAATAATAATTGTTAAATCTTATAAAATATGAAATCTGAAACCCTAATTATCAAACCTTCAACTACTAGAATTTTATTCATCGTCGGAGAGAATCCTTCCTTATGGATTTCACCAATCCTATGGTTTCCCTTCAAACTCAACAATTTTTGGATTTTTTAAAAACGAATAGAAATTAGAGATGATTTTGTGTTTCAATAGAAATTACTCATACTTTTTAAACTATCTATGACTTTGGATAAATTTGAATGAAAACCCGGAAATTGTTTTAAGTTTGAAGTTTAATTCTAGATTGATTTTATATAAAGTTGGATGATGATGAAAGTTGGAGGTTCTTGATACACAAAACTTGCTTTCAATATGCAATTGTTTGATTTGAATCAAAGAGGATCATGTCCATGTTGTGATTGTTTGTTTTTTGTTAGGTTTAATAAATTAGAGGTTGTGAATTTTGGGATTTTTTATTTTAATGAGTTTACGATGATGATATGATGATGAAACGTGATTATTTTGTTTTCTGGGTTGGTAAGAAGAGTAAGGATAACCGGATAAGTGGATGATGATAATGGGAGCTATGGATTGTTTGGTGTGATTTTTGATGTTTTTGAATGATTTTTTGATTGATTTCTTTTTAAAAAATACTATAATTTTAATAATTAAATTATTTTATAAAATAAGTTTTATTGAATTAAAAACAAATAATGACATGGAATTTAAATTTGTCCACGTGGACGTTGATATGCATTAGTGGCTTTGCCACATCAACAAAATTAGCCTTAAAATAGAATGGGGGATCAAAACTCAAAAAAAATTAAAATTGGGGGACTAAAAAGTTGGTTTTTAAAATAGGGGACCAAAACTTCATTTTTTAAAAAATAGGGGATCAAAAGTGCATTTAAGCCTACTTTTTTATATAATATAAAACGTTTTTATTCTTACCCATTTTAGAATTATGAGAATAAAATAAGAGTTTAAAATTTAAAAATATTATCTCTATTTCATGATTAATTATTATAACACAGTATGTTCTGTTTATGACACCTTTTACAGATTATAAGTTATAACAAGTACTATTTCGCATTCAATATTATCATAATATAAAATTGAAGATATTTATGAGTAGAGTGCTGCAACGAACTTAAAAAACTATGAATTTAATTTATATGCACCGTCAGTGTAAAATTGTTTTACACATGCATCCAATCATATACTGACACATCATGTATGATATTTAAAAATACATGATGTGTCACATTCATGTAATGATGTGGCAACGTATCGTTGAATGTATGTGTAAAGAATCTTTACACCGACAGTGCACAACAATTAAACTCAAAAACTATTACTTCCATTGTCTTCGGCGGAAGTACAGTTATATCGTCACAAAATATAAGACCGAGTTGACTACTATACGTATTCTAATACAGAATTTTGATCACTAATATTTTTAATTGTCTGCTTGTAAAAATTATAAAAATTTGATATTTTGAAAATATTCATGAAAACAAATCAAACAAGATCTCATATGCTAATATTTACATATATATGCTATTCAACAAACACGACCAAAACAAGATAAATGAATAGTACATTTAGTCAAGGTATGTCTTATATATTGGGAGTAGGGAGTATGTTATATGTAAAAGTTATAATTTAAATCTGAGATTTTTGGTTTATTTATTCTATGTGGTGAATTTCTAACTATTAGAGTTCGTTTGGTGCGCCGGATAAGATAGCAACATGATAGGATAATAAGTTGGAGAACGATAGGATATGATAATGACATGATAACCACTATCCTATCATGTGTTTGGTGCACACAGGATAAGAAAGCGGAAAACATTATTTTATTTTTGAAAAAAATAAGTAATTAAATAATTTCATATAATTGTAAAAAATAAAAATATCATTGACACTGCCAAAAAAACACAAACTTATGTACCAAAAAGAAAACACAAACTTTTCAATTACATTGCAAAATCAGGCAAAAAAAAAAATCGAAGTCGATGTGTTGTTGTATTGCCTTCCCTTTTCAATCACAACCATAGCAGTAATCTTCATGGGAGAAAAAACAAAACGATTTTGAATATGAATACAATTGTTAATTGCAACAATTGTAGTTGGAACAAAGATGGATTGTAGTTAGTAGTTACGTCAAAATAAAATAAAAATAGAGACTATTACTATGTATAAGTAGCGATGAATAGTAGCGACTGGGAATATGGACAGTATAAATCGATTTGAAATTAGAATTAAAATTGAAGAAAACGACATACTCTCTTCGTCCCAAAATATAAGGAAAAATTGGTCAAACAAAATTGATGTATCTAGTCCAAATTTTTAACCAAATACATCAATTTTTTTTGACCAATTTTCCCTTATATTTTGGGACAGAGGGATTAGGTTGTGTTGAGCGGGAGTCGAACAGGGGTTTCTAAGGAGTGCAACACGCATATATGTTATCCGGTTGGTAACCCAGCTTAAAACAAGGATTAAAATAACAAAGACACAATATAATAGGATTAGAAATAGGGTAAGTTTATTTTTTCCTATTGGTGCACCAAACAAAGAATTTAAATAGAATAGGTTAATTTTATACTATCCTATCTCTGTATCCGGCGGGATTGATTATTATACATAAGCTATCCTTATGCACCATGCATAAGTTACTTAGTGCACCCCCCAAATTACTTGTGCACCCCCCAAATTACTAGCACACCCCCAAATTTCTCATGCACCCCCCAAATTACTTGTGCACCCCCAAATTTCTCATGCACCCCCAAATTTCTCATGCACCCCCAAAATTTCTCGCACACCCCCAATATGACTTTTGCCCCCCAATTTTATTTTTTTGGTCCCCTCCACATTTCTAGCCTAAACCATTTTGTTGTGGGAATGGTTTTAGAGATATGCACTCCAAAACCATTAAGTGTATAAGATGGTTTTAGAGTACAACCCTATAATTAGAATACAAACAATAATTGTGATTTGAAACCATTTAACCAACATAATGGTTTCCAGAATTTTTAAAACCATATAAACACACATAAAACCATTTTACAATACAAATGGTTTCAGTGTATAACTATCTGAAACCATTTAACCAACATAATGGTTTCCAGAATTTTTAAAACCATAAAAACACACATAAAACCATTTTACAATACAAATGGTTTCAGTGTATAACTATCTGAAACCATTTAACCAGCATAATGGTTTCCAGAATTTTTGAAACCATAAAAACACACATAAAACCATTTTACAATACAAATGGTTTTAGTGTATAACTATCTGAAACCATTTAACTGGTTTTAAATAATGATTATAATTGTACAAAAAAAAAAACAATTATGATTCTAATTATAGGTTGTACTTCAAAACCATCTTATGCACTTAATGGTTTTGGAGTGTATATTTTTGAAACCATTCCCACAGCAAAATGGTTTAGGCTTGAAATATGGGGGGTTAAAAAAAAATTGGGCGCACAAGTCATCTGGGGGTGCGTGAAAAATTTTGGGGGGTGCGCTAGAAATTTGGGGGTGCGCGAGAAATTGGAGGGTGCACGAGAAATTTGGGGGTGCGCGAGTAATTTGGGGGTACGTGAGAAATTTGGGGGGTGTGAGATTAGGTGTGAGTGTGTGAGTTGAGATTGGCTAGGATTATTACATGTGGATGCTCAATCTAATGGATGTTATTGACTTATGTACCATGCATAAGGATTACACTTATGTATAATAACTTCTCTCGTATCCGGCGCATCAAACGAGCCCTTAGACTATTTTAAAACAAATATTAGTACATTAATAATTGAAAGATAAATTACTTTATCAATTGTCATTCAATTGTCCTAATGACACATGTTAAACATTTAAAGATACATAATATTTAATGTTTAAAGAATTGAATATACAAATTTCAATAAAATTTTACCACATTTATCTTCTTAATATATCTGTCTAAGAATACATGTTAACATTCTCTTTTATATATACACTCTCCCATTATATAATTTCCCACTATCAATAAAGAAAAATTATTTCAAACTCTAATCATTAATTACTTTTTTTTTTGTCAAATAATCTAGTGACTATAAATTTCACCTTTAAGGTTGATGACAGTCAATTATATGATGTTTTTAGTAGTACTTTAGGTAGTTTTAATAGCAGTTGAAGCCCAAAAGCAAGCAAATACCTGGAAAAGTGAAGTTACTTGGTCCAAAAGTAAGAAAAGTGGAAAAAAAATAGCAAAAAAAGGGCAAAAACGTAATAAAACAGCGCAGCCATCGTACCCACGATGAATCCCAGCGTGGCACGATAAGAAGGTGGTTAAATTGAAGAAAATCTGCAACAAATCTTTTCAATCGTACCACGATGACTTGTCATTGTGGCACAATGATGACTTGAAAAGAACGTAGAAAATCCTGAGAAGATATTCCATCGTACCACGATATGATCCATCGTGGCCACAATGAGGCGAAAATACACGCCATCGTGGCCACGATGGGTGCGATGGATGCGCAGAAAAGTCCAGAACCCAGCTGAAAAACTATAAATAGAGGCTTCCCCCTCCACTATTATTCATCCCGAGAAATTCCAAAATATTCAGTACTTTGAATATTAACTCAAAGTTAGGAGAACTCTAAGGATGAGGCCAAGGAACTCCAAGGCCAATAAGGTTCTTTTCTTTCTGTCTTTGTAATTTATTTTTCCTAGGCTAGGTGGAGTCGAGGAACTTCCTTACGAATGCTTGGTTTTGTATAATTTGGGTATATGTTCAATTGTTTCTACTTTCAAACTCTTTTATCGTCTGGTTTTATATTTATTTTAATATTGATCACATTAGAATAAAATCTAAGGACCTAGTGGAAATCACATAGGAAATGAAGCTAGTAATCCCAAACGAAGAACGGTGTGTTATTGCCAAGATGAGACCATTAAATTCAGTATCTGAGGTCTTAGTATAGGGTTAGAACGAACGATAATTTCTACCTGAGACAAAGTTAGGACTAGTTAGAGGTACACATGACAGCTTATGACACATGGAGCCACTAAGGTAATGATACCAACGTTTCTAACAAAAAAATGGAACCTGGGGCGATGATACTTAAATAGATTAAGGATAACCACTAACTAGGCTTTGAACAGTTTGTAATAGAAATAGGGAACGATTGTTTCTGAACCTATTTTTACTAGTCTAATTCCTGATAGAGGGAAATAAGAGAATAACCACCAAACAGAAGTAAGAGAGGGATCCGACCACACTTAACCACCCCGCGTGGACACACACCATTTTTTTTTCCTATCATTTAATTTTTGTCTTTAATTTCCTGTCATTTACTATTACCCGCAAAGATACCTTTCAAACAAACAAAGCGAAGACTACTACCCATATTCATAAGCGAAACTAGTAATTTTGGCACAATCCCTGTGGAGAACGATAAACTTATCACTTTATTACTTGGTAGCGATTCTGTGCACTTACAGAACCACCGTCAAAAGTCGATAAATGAGATGACAAAACCACACATGTACTAAGCCTTGGTGGAGTAAATAAATATTTAAAATATAGTTTTGAGATATATTCTCATTGTGGAGTATAGTGGAATTTAAGTGTGCGTTTGAATGGAAGAATATTTTGAGGTAAAGTAATTTTTTTGAGGGATTCAAATTGTTCTATCCAAATTCTATTCTTTGGATGATTAATTTGGAGAATTTTCAAAATTATAGAAACTCATGAAGTATTAATTTTGTCCAAACTAGATTCAAGGAATTTCAAATGATTTAAAATTCTTTTCTCTCTTATGTTTCAAAATTTACAAATTGACCCATATTTTATTTTTTTAAAATTACAAATTGGTCCCTAAAAATTTTCAAGTTGGTCCTTTAATTATTTTTGAAAATAATTGCAAATTGATCCCTATTTTTAAAATTTGACCCAAAAATTTTCTTTTACTCTATTCAAACATACATCTGATAACTCAAATAGAATGATTTAAATTGCTTAGAAATCTTTATAGAAACATAATAAACTTGAAGGACTAACTAATTTAAATTTTAGAAACTTTAGGGACCAACTTAAAATTTTTAAACATAGAAGATTAACTTGAAACAAAATAAACATAAAAGACCAGATGTGTAGCCTAAATTAAATTATTTAATTTTTGTTTTTGAATGAATTATTTAAAATTTCAAATCCTATTATCAATTTCTAATTCTCTCATCTAAAAATATTGTTTTAAAAAAAAAACCGGGAATTTTTTTATTAAAAATTGAACCAATTTCACCACCATCATCACCTCGTATATTTTCTCAACCGCCGTTCACCCACGGCAATGGACGATACTCCCCAACTCCAATCCAATTCCGAACAACCTCTCACTCTTCACACACTATCTTCCATAAGGTCCCTTCTCATAAACCCTTCAACTCCAAAACCCACCCTTTCCTCAATCCTCCAAACCCTAACTCGTTCCTCACAACTCACTCACCACACTCTCAACCTCCTAACCGACCTCGCAATTCACCATCCTTCCTTTTCTCAACTCGCTCTCGACTCACTCCTCACCGCCACCGAATCCCCTACTCGCCTCGCCGTCGATTCACTCGCGTCAATTTCAGAACTGAGTTTCCCTGACTCGTTCGAACTCGATGATGGACGCTTTGTTTCTCTGTGTTTTGGACCTTCCATTCCCGGTCGGATATGGATGCTGAAGAATGCGGGTTATTTGTTCAAGGTCCGACCCGCATTGTTGTTTACGGTGTTGTTAGGGTTTACGAAGGATCCTTATCCTTATGTGAGAGCTGCTTCGTTGGAAGGGCTTGTTGGTTTGAGCGAACGTGGAGATTTCAATGATGTTAGTATGGTGAAAGGTTGTTATCAACGTGCTCTTCAGCTTCTTACTGATATGGAAGATTGTGTTAGAATCTCTGCTGTTCGTGTTGTAAGATCATCTCTCTCTCTTACTTCTGATTCAATCTTTAACATTACTTGCGAGACTCTTTGACAAAGCTTATGGAAACAAGTTATGACATGTCAATTATTCGTTTTCAGCTTATTCCAATAAGCTCTTCAAGATAGCTTAGGAAAATAGTTTGTTCTTATTATTTTGTTATAAAAATAACTTATACATTAGGTACTTATAGGATCAACGTTTAATTGAGTTTTTTTTTTATTGAAATAGTTTATACAGTTTCAGACTCTAATGTGTGTGGTAATCAAAAAGACTCCAATGTGTGTACGAAATATTTACCAAATGATGAAAATGTATTTTCTTTTTGGAAGTCAAGTATTCCTTTCAAAGAAGTCAATTTAAATTTTTGTATTATCTATTATGTTTCTTAATGAGACTATTGAATAGTTATATCTGTACCCCCGTGAGTTTAACTCAGTTAGTAAGGAAGGACATCACATTAGATATGCAAAGGCCAGTGTCCAAATCCCAGACACCCCGCCTATTCACCTTAAGGGTGGAATTTTTAGCCACTGGGCTACTTGACAAAAAAAGAAAATAAGTATATCTTTTTATTTCCTCTTCTGTTGAATGGAACATAATTGGTATAGTATAAATCTATTAAATTCTAAGAATTGTTGAGGTTTTTATAAACATTAAATGACAAAACTTAAAAAAAAAAATTAAATGTGAAGAGTTTGAGGTTTGAGCACACACGTGATGTTCTTTCTGTTGACGATTTGTACACTGTAATTGGTTTCGTTGAAAAAATCTTTTTTATACCTAAATCTATCTTGATTTAGGTCTTTGAAAATATACTTAGCATCAAGGTATTAACTGTGATTCAAAACTGCAATCAAGCCTCAAGGTTTAGAAAGCCTCATTGCATGTATTTATTTGTAATTTATATTAAAAAATCACAATTTAAAACATTGCTTAACAAGTGATATTATAATGTCGTTGTTGTCCTGTTTAAAATGTGAAATTACACACGTTCGTATTTTTCTCATTATATGTTGTATACTTTTTGAGTTAAGTCAATGCTGAATGATTAATATTCTGCTTTTTGAGCTACTTGTGCAAGCAGAACAGTATTTGAAGAGTTGATGGTAGAGTAGTTGTTTGAATGACGTGAGTTGTATTTCAGGTAGCTTCTTGGGGTCTGATGTTATCAGCTTCTAATGCAGACATGAAGGCATATTGGTGCAATGAAGTATTTGCTAAGGTATATTTGTTATATTGTGGGCTGCACATGGTTTCGTGGAATTCATGTCAATACTTTTTGGTGTTGAGTATCTATTTGAGTTTTCAGGCATTTCTAACAGTTGTTTACTTACTGGTCCTCTTAATATCACATATGGCATAACATATTCACTTCATGTGCATGTAGCTTTGTTCTATGGTGAGAGACATGAGCATGAAGGTCAGAGTTGAAGCCTTTAACGGCCTTGCAAAGATGGAAATAGTATCTAAGGATTTTCTTTTGCAAAGCTTATCAAAGAGAGTTTTAAGAAATGAAAAGCAAATGGAAGCTATGGATCAGAGCACCTCTGAACAATTTGTGACGTTGGCAACTAGTGTTGCTGGTGCACTAGTTCATGGGCTTGAGGAGGAGTTTTTTGAGGTAATTTTTGCAATATATCATAGCAATATATTGCTCTTTCTATACACTATAAGTTGACTGTAACTAACTGCCTTAATTTCAAGACTAATTCCTTGTTTGATTATATGAAAATTACAATGTGTCTCTGCTTTACCTGTAGGTGCGGAAGTCTGCATGCCAGTCTTTACACACACTGACAGTCCTCTCTGTTGAGTTTGCTCGTGAAGCCTTAGACTTGTTAATGGATATGTTGAATGATGATTCTGTGGTGGTTCGGTTACAAGCTTTAGAAACCATGCATCATATGGCAATTAATGGCTGTCTAAAGCTTCAGGAAAAGCACTTGCACATGGTACCTTTCTGATCCTTCATTAGTCAGTTTTCTCCATGTCCAGAATATAATTAGTGTCAGTAATTTTTCTTCTGTTTGAATCTGCAAGATCCTCCTTATTGTTATCAGTTACATTTGTCCTTCCCGTCTATGTTTGGAGATTTAATGATCAGACTCTTATGTTTCTTTTTGTTTTCTTAATTAGAAGGTTTTTGGGACCAAAATGGGGTTGGAAGGTTCATGTGGTTAATGAGTTCTGCTTGTGGTGTGGTTGTATTCCTGGAAGATGAATATATTATTTACAGTTGTTTGGGTTTCAATATGGTGAATAAGTCATCTTACTAGATTTGAGAATGCTTGATCACTAGGGTTGAAAAAATTGCTTTTGGAAAGTAAAGAATGACTACTGGGGTGCACAGAAATTTTTCTTGATGAAAGCCAAAAAGTTACTAGTATCATGTTTGAGATCGATGGGAAATTGAAGCATGATAAACATAAATAAATGTGTTTTAGCATCTGAGAAGCTCAAATTAGACAGAAAAAACATATTTTATTACTGGTAATCAAATGTAATACCAGGGACTGTTGTGTCTTTTCCAAAAACAATAGATATTAAATTTCACTTAGTTGCAGACTTTATTCTTCAACTTAAAAATATCTTGGATGTCCCTAAAGTTAAGATAAAACTTTTCATAAATAGAACCGGTGAACAGAATGAAATGGATGATCAGATTTTATTGAGACGAGTTATGGTCATTGAGTGGGCTTTTCTAAGTGGAATACTTAATCTATTTTAATATATATTTGTTTCCCATAACGCCGTTACTTTTTCCTTGTCTTAGTGGCAATTTGTTACTCATATATTCTGCTAATGTTTAATTCATTTTGCAGTTTCTCGGTGCTCTAGTGGACAACTGTAGGGAAGTAAGATGTGCTGAAAGGAAAATACTTAAAATAGTGAAGCTAAATGATCTGGCTATGTTCAAATCATCTATTGACAGACTTATGGAAAATTTAGACAGTTATCTGCAGGTATGCTTTGCACTATGCTATGAAACACTAGCACTGTTAGGAACCTTTCTTTCGGTAATTGGAATGAATTCCTAAAACTGGGCAGAAATGAATTAAAAAGAGAATGATTCTAACTAGAATAAATATATTAATGAACAAAATTGAGAAAAGAAGAATTCTTTGAATATATTTCTGTACTATCAATTGAATGGGATAATAGGATTCAAAGAAAAGAAACAATTCCAAAAGGTTTATAATGAATATAATAACCTTGCACTGACTCAAATAGCAATTGAAACAGAAATTGTAACAACCTTAACAACTAACTAACCCCTAATTAACTTCTTAACTCCAATCCTAACAAACTCCCCTTTATTCTAACTGCTAACAGACACGGGCACCAGGCACTGCTCTACCACGTCGGCACTGGTAATAATTTGTCAAAATGAATTAATTAAATGTAATCATATGTGTCAGTGTCATGTCGGTGTCAGATACAGCCGACACGCGTCGGACACTGGACACACCTTTGAACAAAAGTCATAGGGAAGTTTTTGGTCATATCCCTATCTTCCTCATTTCAAGCAAAATATAGTTTTTTGCTTTATCAAATACATGCTTCCTAATCTTACTTTCTTTTGAAATGACAGAGCCATGATACTAAATACAACTTTCTAGCAATTCGTAACTGTTATTTGTCACCTGTGTTTAACTATAAGTCTATAACTACTATGCTTACAGGATGAAGCTGATGTATTTTCTGCGTTCTCTCATCTTGGTCGAAATCACAAGAAATTTGTAGGCTATATCGTCAAGGAAACTTTTGAAGAGGTGCGCTTGTGCAGTGTATATAGTATAATCACATGTAACATGCTGAATGTTTTGCATGCCAATGAAACAAATATAGCTAGAGTCTTTAGAAGGAGTGACACTAATTAATTTTGACGTTGCTCTTAACAGGTAGAAGCAGCTTTTGAAGGAAATGATGAATTTAAGAGTGCAAGGATAGCTGCACTTTTAATCATTTCTATATCTGCCCCGCTATTTAATGAATATTTAGGCGTTATACCACCAGTGTTGTTTTCTTATGCAGTTACATTGCTAGACAGAATTTATTATGCTTTTAGTGATATCATGGATAAGGATGCCCTTTTGGCATACCTCTGTGAGAAAAGCAGACCTCCAAGCTATTCTGCCCCAAATATTAGCCACGGTGAAGGGGAACAACAATTGCCTTTAATTGAAGGTGATACTCCAAATTGTGCTAGCAATGGGATCATTGATTCAGAAGTTGGATCACAAATCATGAAGGAACAAAAAGAGCTACCCAGCTATCAGGTAGAACAACATCAATCAGAGTATAGTGAAGTTACAAAGTTCGTAAACTTCATTCTTGCAAAGTGCCCTGATATGTGGCAAACGATAGAGACAGGTCTTACAAATGAAGTGTTAAGGTCGTTGAGGTAATAAATTGTAGTATTTGCTTCATTAACATTTGTGCCTTGGCATTTAGTTCAATTTGATTCATCCAATATTAATTATTTTTGTATATGTTGCATATAAGTTATACCAGATGTCCGGAATTTGCTTACAAAACACAATTTTGGCATTATATATATTATATTAGCATCTAATATTGGCTCTCTTTTTTTTAATCATTTAATGTTGCAGGTGTTTGAAGGAGGAATTATCAACTATGAAATTTGACTCTTTAGGGTCTCATGATGCTTTGGCATTTGCATTACTGTATATCCGGATAATAATATTGCTTGTAGAAGTGTGGGAGCACTTGTTGCCAGCAAAAGGTTCCCGTTCTCATGGAATGGGAGAATTGGAATTCAAATTGGGAAAGCTTGATAGGAGGATTAAAGAATTGATGAGTACGTTTGTAGGTTTTTCTGCGGAAGAAGAATTGAATATGTTGGAGCTTATATTAGTGACTTATGCCCTCAGGTTATGTAAATTGGAAACCATTTGTGTCAATCTTACATTCAAGAGATTGACTTCTATATATTCATGCGTTGAATCTATCCTTAAAGAAAGATCGGTTTTGCCATCCAATTTTGTAGTTGAACTTGGTAAGTTATTACATGAGTGTTCACTTCAGTTTGATAGATGTCTCAAGCTCTTCTCCTTGAAGAAGTTTGTGTTTCATGGAACAGTGAAACATCTAAAGGCGGAACTAAGCATTTCCAATAATGACTCTCTACATCCTTTCCCCTTTGTTTCAGGACTACCGGTTAGTATACCATGTAAAATCAAACTCCATAATATTATAAGTAATTGTAAGTTGTGGTTGAGGATGAGTTTGGATGATGGCTTAGTACAATATGTCTTTCTTGATTTGGACAATTTTATAGGCACCGGAGATGTAAAAAATTTTGATTTTGTTGCCCCATTTTACAGAACACCAAAATCTAATTCTTTTACATTGAAAGTTTGTATTAGCTTAGAATGTTTGTTTGAAAATGTTAGTCCAATCCAAAGGTATGGAGGACCAAAATATGAACTAGTACCTCTTTGTAAAGAAAAACAAGTATATTATTTCAATGTTAATAAAGATTAATCATTTATCCTTTGCTAGTCAAAACTAGCACCTACAAGTGGTCTACATTGTAAGTTATGCATTAGGCTGAAATAAATTGCTGTTTAGATATTTTTCATGAAATGTTAGTTTTTTTTGTTACTACATTATATATATATATATATATATATATATATATATATATATATATATATATATATATATATATATATATATATATATATATATATATGGAGCATTTTAACATGCACCTTAAGAAAAAATAACTATGATAATACATGTCAAGCTACATATTATCATCTTACATCTTTGCCCTTTGTCTCTGATTTTCATCTCTGCTTTGTGTTTGCCATCTCTGATTGTTATCCCCATTTGATTTTGCATTGATAACCTTCTGCCATCCATGGTCGGTGTTGTGGGCTTGTGGCCTATGTAAGAAACGTCAAACGTCGTTCGACTCCCCATGATTGATGTGGATTCTGCCTCATGTTTCATCTTTCATGATTCTGATAAGTTTTCTATCAATTACTTCATTCAAAAGCCTAAATATTTGTTTTGTTGAATAATTCAAGCCTACTAACGTAATGTTGATATTGACATTGGGGGTGAGAGGGTAGAGTTTTGAAGGAAAAAAAGAGGAAGAAATATGTGGAAGGAATAGAGGAGTGTTTGGAAGGGGGAGTTTGGAAGGTTTAGTTTTCTTCATAACTCTTAATTTGGTGGAACTTAAAACCTGTATTGGAGAGGGGTTTTGGAGTGTTTTTATGCATTCTTAAACTGTATTCATCTTGTCTTCATATTTAAATTATGTTGTTATAATATTCATAAAATTCAAAATATATTAATCATAAGCATTTATTTATCATTCTCTATAAAAGTACTCTCTCAAAAAAATTGTGAAAAATTTCTCTATTTTTTCCTCTGTTTCTCTCCCTCCAAAGTCTTCTCTTCCCCCACCGTGCAAACACGCAAACAAAGCCAAAGAGTGGCTTCTGAATGTATGAGTCTTTGTTCTAAGGTAATTGGTTTCTTCTTTATCATTTGCATGTTATTGTTGTCAATTATGTAACCATCGTCTATCTAATTTTGGTTGTCAATTATGCTATTTGATTGCAGACATGGATTGATCACCCTCCCCAACACTAGTTAAAGGTTAGTGGATCATGAACTTTTTTGTGTGTTCTGCATTTTTTTTTTAAATTATGTTTCAAGCTAATCACACCACATTGCCGATATTTCTTTTGCCTCCCTACCTGCTTCTCGCGCGCCCTACATGTTTCCATTTTTACCCTTCCACTACTTAAGTAGTGAACGTTATAAAAAACAAATTTGGTAGGGTATTTTTGGGGTGTATCTGCTACTTGAATAGCGGACAAGGGTATTTTTGTAAATTTGTAAGGCACGTGGGAAAATGAGTAGGATTGCAAAAGAAGATCTCATCATTGCCTACAGATTGGTTCGAATTGTAGTTTTGGTCAGTCAAATGCTATTAATTTTATGGTTTAGAATTTAGATTACCCTTACAAATCGTTGGTTTTGACCTCTCTACTAACAAGAATATTCCGAGCAATGCTCTAGAGTTCTGAAATTTAGGAGCCTTGAAGTTGAATTGCTCTGTTGTCCGAGTTTGTAGCCGAGAGGAAAAAGTCATGGACACGCTAGTGTTCTGGACAGGTAAGATTTTGTTATGAATGTCAATGCTAAACAAGTTTATTATCCTATGTTATTAGAGAGATTATGTTTCAACAATTTCAATAGGTTAGTGTGCATAACTCAGAAAAGTTTTGTGATGCTAGAATACCTTAAATTATAACATACATGTATAATAATGCCTTCTTTATATTTTTCTCCTGATTGTTACACTTTTGTTGCAGTTGTTGATGTCATTGGAATCTCTCTAACCATGCATTCTTTACATCTATAATAATAATGGTACAAGAATTTAGAATTGAAGAATATGTGATGGAAAACATAATATACGAATATTTCAATGCAAATTTGTAGGTGAAAATATATCAAAAGATGCTGCACACAAAAATAATATCCTTACCATTATATAATTTGAACAGAAGAGAAATTAAAGTTGAATGAATTAGATAATTTGGATCAGTAGCTTTTTGATGAGTTTTGTAGCATGTCTATTGATATCTATTTAAATAAACCAAATGGGACTAATACATGATTCATGAAGAGAGAATAAACAGATAAATTTAATATATGAAATCCAAGTGAAACTCTTTAAGCAATAAATATTTAATGACATAACAATGAAGTTTCCAGTGAAGTTAGTATTTAGTAGAGTTCTGTGTGACTATGAAAATATTAGGAACCACAAATTTAAAATCATTGCACCCTATGCCTGTTAGATCTCCTAAGACTAAAACATTATTTTGGAAGAATTAAAAAGATTGCAAAGTACAATGATAACATCAAGTTTATCACAAAATAAAACTAATCAATGGAATGTAATGTACCTTACTCTTCTCTCTTCTTGAATGACATCTTTCCTTTCAAACCGAACATTAAGATATAGAACCTAAAAATGCCACATAAAATATTGAAGTGTTAATATGAAGCTACTTGTTTTTTAAGAAAGAAATAATACAAGGCTAATTTCTTGTTTGGCAAGAAATATGGATGACAAAGATATTTCTTGAAGTACAAGATAAGATAGCCATCTTGCGCTATGGGTTATTTTTTAGTGTTTTTAGCATATTTTCGAGTTGGAAAACACATTATAAACATCTTGGGAAACGTATTTCGTTGGATCTCTTGGTCACGCGTAAAAAATTTGGAAAATGGTAGAATTAGTATTGAATGCTAATGCTTATAATTTCTTTTGTAATATATTTGTATTGAAACTTTTTGATTAGTGAAATGAAGAATTGCTACCTCACCAAATCGTATCTCATTAAATATTAGATCGAATTGGATAAACAAATATCATTGTCTTCTTCTCCTTTATCTTATGAGTTTAATGGACATTAAAATATTTTTACACTAACGTTCAATATGAATCAATTATTGATCCACGTCATATGTCATATCATTAGAGTGAGGTGTAGTGGAGTGATTTAACAAAATATATGGTTGGTATTGAATGACAGTGTAAAATAATTATGTTGTCAGTGCATGTCTCATTTTCTCTTATCTTATTTATCGTTTGTGATTCGCTAACTTGGTTTTTGGTTCATACTAAATTTGCTCCTTGTTGTTATGGATGGTTGGAAACTAAAACCGAAGGCGTGTTTTCATGCTGAACTAATGAATTATTCGCAATATTGCGCAACTCCCTTAAAGACAATTGGTTCTTCTCAATGATAAATATATCGAGGTTATCAAATCAAAGAGAATATCAACAAGTTACATAACCGAGGCATTTGGTGAAAATTATTTTAACAAATTTCTGGTTTTCGATCCATTCGTAAAAGAAAGCTATATGTATACAAGTATACATGTATCTCTCTTTTGATATAAGACAGTATATATGTTATTCAAAACCGTTCCCCACATGATCTATTTGCAGCACTATTTCCACATACATATGTACATGTCTCATGCTCTAAAATAAAGTACCAAGTCATAAAAACTGTGGCACCGCAATAGCTATTAATTAGGATTACTAAATTGTAGTATGAGAAAGTCTTAAGTGGACACAAATATTCAATAAATAGCAACATAAAATTTTGACTTAAGATAGGAAAAAAAGAAGAAAAACGTGTAACTCAAGCCAAATTAATATATGAATAAAATTGATTCTCAAACAAGAAATATCTTTGCCATTCATATTTCTTGCCCAATAAGAAATTAGCCTTGTATTATTTCTTTCTTAAAAAACAAGTAGTAGCTTCGTATTAAAATAAGAAAAACACTAACTAGTGCTTTAAGAAACTAAGGGCTTGTTTGGTCCAGTTTTTTTTAAAGCTTATGCAATATAAATTAGGTTTTATGTTATTTTATAAGTCCACACTAGTGAAAATTGTAATTTTTTAAGCTATTTTATCATAAACTACATTGACAAACTTATAATAATATATAAAAATTGCATAAGATGATTACATAAGCTCTAAAAAAAGCTGGGTGGTGGTGGCTCTACAAGTGCACAGAATCGCAACCAAGTAATAAAGTGATAAGTTATCGTTCTTCACAGGGATTGTGCCAAAATTACTAGTTTCGTTTAGGAATTTAGATAGTTTTGCATTCGCTTTGTTGTTTACAGATAGTTGTGCGGGTAAAAGTAAATTGCAGGAAAGTAAATGACTATAAAAGTAAAATGGTGCGTGTGTGTCCACACGGAGTGGTTAAGTGTTTTCAAATCCCTCCCTTACTCCTGCTTGGTGGTTAATTTCCTTTGTTCGCCTCTATCAGGATTAGTCTTATAAAATAGATTTAGAAGCACTCGTTCCCTATTTATATTACAAACTGGTTAGAGCCTAGCTAAGGTTACCTCTACTGCTTATATGTATTCTCGCCCTAGTTGTAACGACCCAATTTTCATATTAATAATTTTAATGTGTTAAAATATTTTATTTAACGTGGCATTTTAATTAAGTTAATAATTAGAGTTATTTATCGGATACTTTAGTTATTAAGCGAGTAGTGAGAGTATCGTGTTATTGGGCCAAGCCAATTGGGCTTGAGGCCCAATGGGCCTTGTGAACATGAGTGGGGCGGCCATATGGCCAAGTCATGAGGGAACATTTCATTTGTTCTTGTTCTTGACAAGTTGGAGAGAGAAGAGAGCTCAAGAGCTAGGGCAAGGGAAAGTGAGGAGAATCAAGATCAAATCTTCGAGTTTTCTTCGAATCCAGGTATGAGAGTAGGTTCCATAGTCGTGGGTGATTCGAGGAAGGGGAGAATGTCGATTTCTCCTTACCCGAACTTCCTCCACCCCATTTTCGTTTTAGATTGGAATGGATTTTCTTGATGGAAATCGTTCCTAAGGTTCTTAATATGCTTAACATGCTTGTAACATGATTAATGAACGGAAATAATGGTTAAAACGAGTTTTCTAATGGATTAAACTCAAGAACTTTGTGTTCTTGAGAGTTTTGATGAAAAAGTGTCAATCTTTACTTTTTCGATGTTTATGGCGTAGATCTGAGAAATGAACTGTCCTTTTGTGTTTATCTATGTTTGTTGAGCTTGAATACAAACTCTTTTGGGATTTATAACATGAAAAATGGGATTTTTGGGCGTTTTTGTGTAGAAAACGCATATTTTTCCGCCTAAAACGCAATAATTTCCGCCTGAAACGGCAGATCAGTGAGCAGCCAACCTTTCAGGTTTTTCTGCGCCTCAGGCGTAAAAATCTGCGCCTCAGGCGTAAAGTTCCGCCCTGGGCGTAAATATTTCCGCCCCAGGCGTAAATACTGCAGTTTGCACCAGTTTTTCATCTGCGATCTTCCTTTGCATGTAGTTTCGAATCAGTGTCTTATTCTTACATGATTGTTGATGATTGTTGATGCTTGTTGATGCTTGTTGATGATTGTTGATGCATATATTGATTGTTAATCATGTATGATGTTGTAAATGACGAATATTAAGGTTTTGTTAATCTTAATAATGACGTATGTTGGATAGTGTTCCACATAGTAAATGACGAGCTTTATGCTAAATAATTGTTGGTGAATTCATGAAAAACATATACATGCATTCATGAATTTTGTTGTTGTATATTGGATATTCCAATAAAGACGGATATCGGATTATATTTATCCGATAAAGACGAATATTAGAGGTGAGATACTCTAATAAAGACGAAACGGTACCACATGCATTAGATATGTCTAGGGTGACATTGCATGAAGTTGACGCATTAGAATGCATTAGGATATGTGTACATTTATGTGATAAGTGATATGTGACACATACTTGGATAATTGTGATAATTGATTGTGTGAGTATTCGGTTATATGTCTTTATGTACTTATAATGGAATGGTAGATTGTTGATGGATATGGACGAATGTATGATATATGCATGATTATAGAAGAAGTGTTTAAGTACCCTTTTACTTGCACTTGTATTTTGATTATGTGATCTAACTCTCATGCTTTGTGTTATGTGCTGGACCGTTGGGGGTTCAGGTTCTCAGGTTGAGGATTCCGATCAGAGTTAGAGGGCGTTGCTCGTGCTTGGTGTAGCACACTTTTTGGTGAGGAGTTAGCGTAGACTACTCCTTAGATATATGTTATATATATCATTTTGATGGGTTGTATAGAATTGCTCTGATTAGGTTTTACCGGGTCGGGTTATTCGTTTGAATTGTATTAAGCCCGTGATGGCATATTTAACCTTGCTATTCCTAATCTTTTGGGTTGTAAACATAATATCCTTTGTTGATATGGCCTAGAGCCTAAGGATATTGTGTGAACAATTATAACTGTTGTATGATAAGCACTATGATAAGTATCGCTTTTTAATTTCCGCTGTGCTAGCATGATTGATTTAAATTATGCCGTGGTTTGTATTATTAACATGTGACGCCTAGAATTTTCTTAAGTGTTTTATTTATTTATATTCAATAAATACGCGTTAAGGGGTTTGGGTGTTACAATAGTGGTATCAGAGCAAGTCGGTTCATGTGGAACCAATTAGGATTAGTTGCCCATATATTCAACTTGTGTAGAGATAACACTGTTGATATTACCTTTCTAAGTCTGTTCCTGGATTGATTGGTTGTTCAGGATCATGGCGGCTAGGGCTAACAATCAGATGGCAGATGCGATAGCTACTTTGACCAACATCGTGGCTAGGGATCATCAACCCGGGAGGGAAGATGAGATGAGGTTAGAGAGATTCATGAGGCATAATCCGACACTTTTCACTGGAGGCTATGCTCCAGATGCTGCTGTCAAGTGGGTAGAGGAAGTTGAGATTGTCTTTGAGGCTATGAGGTGTACCGAGGAGAGTAAGTTGACCTTGGGTACTTATGTACTTCGTGAGGAAGCTAACAAGTGGTGGAAGAATGCTAAGCTGAGGATGGGAATTGGTGGTGTGGTAATCACTTGGGAGATGTTCAAGGGAGAGTTCTTGAGGAAGTACTTTCCGGCTGATATTAGGAACAAGAAAGTGGTGGAGTTCATGGAACTCAAGCAAGGGAACATGTCTGTGGCAGAGTATTCCGTGAAGTTTGAAGAACTTTGTGCGTTTAGTCCACACTACAACACCGTGGACGCTGAGGAGGCTAAGTGTGTCAAGTTCGAAAGTGGGTTGCGCCCAGATATCAAGCATCTTATCGGATTTTCTCAAATCCGAGACTTTGCAACTTTGGTGGATAAGTGCCGTATTTGTGATGATGATGGAAAGGCCAAGACTAATTACTACAAGGCCATGAGTGACAAAAGAGGAAAAGGTCAAGACCGTGGGAAGCCTTATGGTGACAAGGGGAAGAAGGTTGTTGAGTCTAGTGGTGGAAAGAAGAGAGGTAGCGGTCAGTGCTATAGGTGTGGAGAAGTGGGCCATAAGTTTTATGAATGCCCAGGGAAAGGAGACAAGTGTTTCAATTGTGGAAAGTGGGGACATAGATCCGATGTTTGTCTAGTGAAGGTGACTTGCTTCAATTGTGGTGAAGAGGGTCACAAAAGTCCTATGTGCAAGAAGCCGAAGAAGACTATGGGGAAGGTGTTTGCTTTGAGTGGAGATGATGCGGATCAGGGGGATAATCTCATTAGAGGTACGTGTTTTATCTATAACACTCCTTTAATTGCGATTATTGATACGGGAGCAACACATTCTTTTATATCCGTTGATTGCATGAAGCGTCTTAGTATACCTGTGTCTGAAATGTCTGGTCGTATGGAAATAGAAACTCCTGCTAACGGTTCTGTAACTACCCGTCTCGTATGTCGTGACTGTCCCGTAACCGTGTTTGGTAGACACTTTGGAATGGACCTAGTGTGTATCCAACTTAGTGGAATAGATGTTATCTTTGGTATGAACTGGTTGATATTTAATCGAGTCCATATCAATTGTTGCGAGAAGACCGTTGTATTTCCTAAACCGGAGGAGAGTTTGCATTTGATGAGTAAGAAGGAAGTAGTAGAGTCGTTGAAGGAACCTGTAGAGGTGTATGCGTTGTTTGCATCCTTGAAGATGGAAGGTGAAGTTAAGGTGGAAGAGTTACCGGTTGTTTGTGAATTTCCCGATGTATTTCCGGAAGACGTGTCAGATGTACCGCCGAAGAGAGAAGTAGAGTTTACGATCGATTTGGTACCTGGTACTAGCCCGATATCTATGGCACCGTATAGAATGTCAGCGTCAGAGTTGAATGAGTTGAAGAAGCAACTAGAAGAACTACTTGAGAAGAAGTTTATTCGACCTAGTGTATCGCCGTGGGGTGCACCTGTGTTGTTGGTTAAGAAGAAAGAAGGGAGTATGAGGTTGTGTATTGACTACCGGCAGTTGAACAAAGTGACGATCAAGAACAAGTATCCACTTCCGAGGATAGATGACTTAATGGATCAATTGGTTGGAGCTTGCGTATTTAGTAAGATTGATTTGAGATCCGGATACCATCAAATTAGAGTGAAAACGGAGGATATACCAAAGACTGCTTTTAGGACGAGGTATGGTCATTATGAATATTCGGTGATGCCTTTTGGTGTGACCAATGCACCTGGTGTTTTTATGGAGTACATGAATAGGATTTTTCATTCATTCTTGGATAAGTTTGTAGTGGTATTCATCGATGATATTTTAGTTTACTCAAAGTCCGAAGAGGAACATAAGGAGCATTTGCGGATTGTTTTGCAAATTTTGAAAGAGAAGAAGTTGTATGCCAAATTGTCGAAGTGTGAGTTTTGGTTGAAAGAAGTAAGTTTTCTTGGTCATGTGATTTCAAGCGGAGGAATAGCGGTTGACCCAGCGAAAGTTGATGCCGTATTGCAATGGGGAACGCCAGAGTCTGTTTTTGAGATAAGAAGTTTTCTTGGATTGGCTGGTTATTATAGGAGATTCATTGAAGGATTTTCGAAGTTGGCTTTGCCTTTGACGCAGTTGACTCGGAAGGATCAAGCGTTTGTTTGGGATGTGAAGTGTGAAGAAAGTTTTCAAGAGCTTAAGAAGAGGTTGACTACCGCGCCTGTGTTGATTTTACCGGATGCTAAGGAATCTTTCGTCGTGTATTGTGATGCTTCGAAGATGGGACTAGGAGGTGTGCTTATGCAGAAACGTCAAGTTGTAGCGTATGCGTCGAGACAACTGAGGGTTCACGAGAGGAACTATCCGACACACGATCTTGAGTTAGCCGCAGTTGTGTTTTCATTAAAGGTGTGGAGGCATTACTTGTATGGATCGAAGTTTGAAGTCTTTAGTGATCACAAGAGTTTGAAGTATCTATTCGATCAGAAGGAGCTGAATATGAGACAAAGAAGATGGCTCGAATTTTTGAAGGACTATGACTTTGATTTGAGTTATCACCCCGGAAAAGCTAATGTGGTGGCCGATGCGTTGAGTAGGAAATCGTTGCACATGTCATCACTAATGGTGAAAGAGTTAGAGTTGATTGAAGAATTCCGAGACTTGAGTCTAGTATGTGAAGTGACTCCTAAGAGTGTTAAATTGGGAATGTTGAAGTTGACGAATCCTTTTCTAGAAAATATCAAAGAATGTCAAAAGACGGATAAGAAGTTAATGGAGAAGTTGGCAATAGTAGTTGAGGAAGGAAAAGAAGCTAATTTCAAAGTTGACGAGAATGGAGTTGTGAGATTTCATGGAAGAGTGTGCGTGCCCGATGTGCCCGAGATAAAGAAGATGATTTTGGAAGAAGGTCATAGGAGTGGAATGAGTATTCATCCTGGAGTAACCAAGATGTATCAAGATTTGAAGAAGTTATTTTGGTGGCCAGGAATGAAGAGGCAAATTTCCGAGTTTGTTTATGCTTGTCTAGTTTGTCAGAAGTCGAAGATTGAGCATCAGAAACCGTCTGGTTTGTTGCAACCTTTGTTTATCCCGGAATGGAAGTGGGATAGTATTGCGATGGATTTTGTGGGAGGTTTACCCAAGACTACGAAAGGTTATGAAGTGATTTGGGTGGTAGTAGATCGTTTGACGAAGTGTGCGCATTTTATTGCTATTAAGAAAGGTACCTTGGTGCCTAAGTTGGCCGAGATCTATGTGGAGCAAATTGTGAAGTTGCACGGTATTCCGTCGAGTATTGTTTCGGATCGAGATCCGAGGTTTACTTCGAGATTTTGGGAAAGTTTACAAGAGGCTTTAGGGACTAAATTGAGGTTGAGTTCGGCTTATCATCCTCAAACGGATGGCCAATCGGAAAGGACGATACAATCTTTGGAAGATTTGTTGAGAGCTTGTGTTTTGGAGCAAGGAGTAAGTTGGGATTCGTGTTTGCCGTTGATCGAGTTCACGTACAACAATAGTTTTCATTCAAGTATTGGAATGGCACCTTTTGAAGCTTTGTATGGAAGGAGGTGTAGAACACCGCTTTGTTGGTTTGAATCCAGAGAGAGTATGATTCTTGGTCCGGAGATTGTGCAAGAGACTACGGAAAAGATTAGAATGATTCGAGAGAAGATGAAAGCGTCTCAGAGTCGTCAAAAGAGTTATCACGACAAGAGGAGGAAGGACATTGAATTTCAAGAAGGTGATCATGTTTTCTTAAGAGTTACATCGACTACCGGAATTGGACGTGCTTTGAAATCGAGGAAGTTAACGTCGAAGTTTATTGGTCCTTATCAGATTTTGAAAAGAGTGGGGAAAGTGGCGTATAGGATTGCTTTACCGCCATCATTGGCGAATTTGCACGATGTGTTTCACGTGTCACAATTGAGGAAGTATGTAAGAGATCCGTCACATGTGATTGAATCGGATGATGTTCAAGTGAGGGATGACTTAACGGTCGAAGTTGTGCCTTTGAGGATCGAAGGTAGAGAAGTGAAGAGGTTGAGAAATAAGGATATCGCCTCGGTGAAGGTGGTATGGGGAGGACCCGCTGGTGAGAATGCGACTTGGGAATTGGAGAGCAAGATGATGAGTTCGTATCCAGAGTTATTTCCAGGTAATTTTCGAGGGCGAAAATTCTTTAAGGAGGGTAGAGTTGTAACGACCCAATTTTCATATTAATAATTTTAATGTGTTAAAATATTTTATTTAACGTGGCATTTTAATTAAGTTAATAATTAGAGTTATTTATCGGATACTTTAGTTATTAAGCGAGTAGTGAGAGTATCGTGTTATTGGGCCAAGCCAATTGGGCTTGAGGCCCAATGGGCCTTGTGAACATGAGTGGGGCGGCCATATGGCCAAGTCATGAGGGAACATTTCATTTGTTCTTGTTCTTGACAAGTTGGAGAGAGAAGAGAGCTCAAGAGCTAGGGCAAGGGAAAGTGAGGAGAATCAAGATCAAATCTTCGAGTTTTCTTCGAATCCAGGTATGAGAGTAGGTTCCATAGTCGTGGGTGATTCGAGGAAGGGGAGAATGTCGATTTCTCCTTACCCGAACTTCCTCCACCCCATTTTCGTTTTAGATTGGAATGGATTTTCTTGATGGAAATCGTTCCTAAGGTTCTTAATATGCTTAACATGCTTGTAACATGATTAATGAACGGAAATAATGGTTAAAACGAGTTTTCTAATGGATTAAACTCAAGAACTTTGTGTTCTTGAGAGTTTTGATGAAAAAGTGTCAATCTTTACTTTTTCGATGTTTATGGCGTAGATCTGAGAAATGAACTGTCCTTTTGTGTTTATCTATGTTTGTTGAGCTTGAATACAAACTCTTTTGGGATTTATAACATGAAAAATGGGATTTTTGGGCGTTTTTGTGTAGAAAACGCATATTTTTCCGCCTAAAACGCAATAATTTCCGCCTGAAACGGCAGATCAGTGAGCAGCCAACCTTTCAGGTTTTTCTGCGCCTCAGGCGTAAAGTTCCGCCCCGGGCGTAAATATTTTCGCCCCAGGCGTAAATACTGCAGTTTGCACCAGTTTTTCATCTGCGATCTTCCTTTGCATGTAGTTTCGAATCAGTGTCTTATTCTTACATGATTGTTGATGATTGTTGATGCTTGTTGATGCTTGTTGATGATTGTTGATGCATATATTGATTGTTAATCATGTATGATGTTGTAAATGACGAATATTAAGGTTTTGTTAATCTTAATAATGACGTATGTTGGATAGTGTTCCACATAGTAAATGACGAGCTTTATGCTAAATAATTGTTGGTGAATTCATGAAAAACATATACATGCATTCATGAATTTTGTTGTTGTATATTGGATATTCCAATAAAGACGGATATCGGATTATATTTATCCGATAAAGACGAATATTAGAGGTGAGATACTCTAATAAAGACGAAACGGTACCACATGCATTAGATATGTCTAGGGTGACATTGCATGAAGTTGACGCATTAGAATGCATTAGGATATGTGTACATTTATGTGATAAGTGATATGTGACACATACTTGGATAATTGTGATAATTGATTGTGTGAGTATTCGGTTATATGTCTTTATGTACTTATAATGGAATGGTAGATTGTTGATGGATATGGACGAATGTATGATATATGCATGATTATAGAAGAAGTGTTTAAGTACCCTTTTACTTGCACTTGTATTTTGATTATGTGATCTAACTCTCATGCTTTGTGTTATGTGCTGGACCGTTGGGGGTTCAGGTTCTCAGGTTGAGGATTCCGATCAGAGTTAGAGGGCGTTGCTCGTGCTTGGTGTAGCACACTTTTTGGTGAGGAGTTAGCGTAGACTACTCCTTAGATATATGTTATATATATCATTTTGATGGGTTGTATAGAATTGCTCTGATTAGGTTTTACCGGGTCGGGTTATTCGTTTGAATTGTATTAAGCCCGTGATGGCATATTTAACCTTGCTATTCCTAATCTTTTGGGTTGTAAACATAATATCCTTTGTTGATATGGCCTAGAGCCTAAGGATATTGTGTGAACAATTATAACTGTTGTATGATAAGCACTATGATAAGTATCGCTTTTTAATTTCCGCTGTGCTAGCATGATTGATTTAAATTATGCCGTGGTTTGTATTATTAACATGTGACGCCTAGAATTTTCTTAAGTGTTTTATTTATTTATATTCAATAAATACGCGTTAAGGGGTTTGGGTGTTACACTAGTTGGTTCCACTTTTTCGTTTATACTTAGGTATCCTTACCCTTAAGGCTTAATTGCTTCGCAAGTTGTCACATGTGCCTAAACTAATCCTAACTCTAACTTCAGGTAGAATTTATCGTTTTTGACTTAACTTTTCTAATCCTACACTAAAACTATTGTAAATGAATAAATTTAGTTATAATTATCAATGACAAATATTTATCAAATTTTTTATGTATGACAAATAATGGTCCCGTTGATATTTTTAATAAAAAATTAGAAATTTAATTAGAAATATTTAGGGTAATTTAGTAAATTTGATAGTAATTAATTTTATTTTTATGCATATTCATTTTATTTTGTCTATCTTCTTTCTATAATTATTTTTTTATTGACTTAATTTTCTATAGAAAGAAATTTGGTAAAGAATCTTTTTATTTTTTTGTTTTCGTTTTTGATAATTTTTTTTTCTTATTTTTATGCATAGATTCATTTATATTCTTTTTTTTGGGTAAGGTGGTGATTCATATATATTATTTTTGTTGTACCCCATCTTATTATTTCTATAATTTTTTTATTGACTAACTTTCTATAATTTTTTTATGTTTTGTTCCTATTTTTATGGGTAGATTATGCATAACCTTTTTGTTGTATTTATCTTATTTTTTTCTATAATTTTATTAGTAAATTTAGATTGAAACATAATATAATAGACAGTATATAGTATAACTTAATAAAGAAAAGATAGTATAACTAAAAGTCCCACATCGATGGTTTGTTAAAAATAGAGAGGCAGAGCATTATAAATATCAATTGTGTAACCCTAACATAATAAGTATTTTAGGTTTATCTCAGTTTCAGCGCCACCGTCAACCATCTACGTTCAGACACCGTTCTCACTTTTCCTTTACCCTTTCCATGTCTATGTACATCTCAATGTACACTTTCAATGATGATTCTGATTCTGAAGATCATCATTACTGTTCTAATACAAAGCGAAGAAAACTTGGCGATTTCGAGAGGCATACGAAGGGATGCGGAATGAAGTTGATGGAGAAGATGGGTTATAAAGGAGGTGGTCTTGGCAAGAATGAGCAAGGTATGCTGAATCATATTGAGGTCATATTGAGGCCTAAGTTTTCTGGTCTTGGATCTTACGAATCGAAGGAAACTCCGATTTTGCAGACGGAGAAAAAGTGCGAACCGGGAGGAGGCTTTCAACCTATAGTTGGAAGGAAGAGAGAACGTGCATTGTTAAACCACAAGAAGAAGAAAGAAGAGGATGTGTATGTAACTGCTGCGGATTTCTTGGCGAACAAGCAAGAACAAGTCATTCAGAAGATTTATGATATGAGGGGGCCAGAGGTAAGAGTGTATACAAATTTGTGTGATTTGAATGCTGAGGAGAAAGCAAAGGAAAGAGATTTCCCAATGCCTGAACTTCAGTATTACATAGGACTAATAGTTCGGTCGGCCGAGGTTGACTTCCAAGAGATTGATAGAGATTTGAGGAATGAGAGGGATATAGCATTTAGCTTGAAAAGTGAAAAAGAGAATTTGGAAGATGAGGTAGTATTTCAAAATAAGCAGCTGGATAATTATGAGAAGATAAAAAGTGTTCTGGACCGTGTCGAAGAAGAAAAGACCTTAGGAACATTAACATTGGATTCCCTTGCTCAATGTTTGAGGGACATTCACAAAAGATATGCTGATGAGGACTATAAGTTGGTTAACTTGTCATGTATTGTTTGCTCATATGCCTTGCCTTTGTTTATCAGAGTGTTCCAAGGATGGGATCCTCTTCGAAATCCATCTCATGGTTTGGAATTGGTTTCACAATGGAAGACATTGCTTCAAGAAGATGATTGTTGTGATATATGGGACATTAACATATCATCACCTTATGCTGATTTGGTTTCTGATGCTGTATTGCCGGCTGTTAGAATATCTTGTGTCAATACATGGCAAGCACGCGATCCTGAGCCGATGCTACGGTTTTTGGAGTCTTGGGAAAAATTGCTTCCTTCTTCGGTTTTTGCTTTTATATTAGACAACATAGTCATGCCAAAATTATCAAGTGCCGTAGATGCTTGGGAGCCACGTCGCGAGACGATTCCTATCCACACATGGGTGCATCCATGGCTACCTCTGCTAGGGAACAAGTTGAAGGATATCCACCAGACGATTCGTTCCAAACTGAGTATTGTTCTTGATTCATGGCACCCGAGTGATGGTTCCGTATATGCTATATTGTCCCCTTGGAAGACTGTATTTGATGCTGATAGGTGGCAGCAATTAATGCACCATTTTATTGTACCGAAGCTGAAGGCTGTCTTGAAAGATGACAAATTCCAAGTGAACCCGGCAAGTCAGAATCTTGATCAATTTTATTGGGTAATTAACTGGGCTTCGGCTATTCCAATTGATCTGATGGTTGACATGATGGAGATCTTCTTTGAGAAGTGGCTTAAAGTTTTATATCATTGGTTGTGCTCAAATCCTAACTTTGGTGAAGTTACAAACTGGTATTTGGGCTGGAAAGAACTTATTCCAAAAGAACTTTTGGCAAATCAAAGTATTCTATACAAGCTCAAATGTGGTCTTGATATGATGAATCAGGCTATTGAAGGTATGGAGGTGGTGCAACCTGTTCTGAAGGAGAAGACAGCAGCAGCCTCTTCTCAACAACAGGCAGCTGCAAGCTTGGTCGATGCTGTCAAAGTCGATGGTGCGAATGAAATGAGCATGAAAGAACTCATTGAGGCCTATGCTCAAGATCATGGTTTACTTTTCAAACTTAAACCTGGTAGAATGCACAACGGCCATCAAATATATAGGTTTGGCAATATCAGTATAATAATCGACTCTCGGAATCAAAAGGTCTATGCCCAAAATGACAAAACATGGTCTTTAGAAACTCTCGAACGATTGCTTGAGTTACATAAAAGACGCTGAGCGATTGCTTAGTTCTCAGGTACTCTATTTCTTTAGGGGTTTTGTATGAGTTATTTTCTCTTGATTTGTTGGCTAAGGATATTGTAATTTTCTTATGTTTTGTTTCAATATCCAAAATTGTGCAATTCTGATGTAATTTTACTTGCTGTTGCAGTTATAATCTTTGTTTTTCAATAAATAAAGACAAATTTCACAAGATATAAAATGTTTCTAAAGATGAATGAAATGTGATTGAATTGTTATATGATCATATATCATAATATGCTTTCAATTCTTTTAAAAAGAGTCATTATACTAAATGCAACCAACCACTTTTTAGCAATTCTTATCCGTTAATTCTAACATGTGTTTAACTCCTATATGCTTCCAAGATGAAGCTGATGAATTTTCTGCTTTCTCTCGTCTTGGTTGAAATTCGTAGGCTCGATTGTCAAAGAAACTTTTGAAGAGGTGCGCTTGTTCAGAGAATAATATGATCCAACCACATGAAATTTCGTAGTTGACAATCCCATATAGTAGCACAACCAGCCCAGAAATGTTATAGCAGGATGGCAGCTATATCAAAGATACAAACTAATTTGTACAATACAGTACACAATAGGAAAGAATTTGAACATGTGAAGTGTAAAGTGAAAAGAGAGATCAGAACATGGTAAAAGAAGAAACCAGGGCAGTAAAGGAAATAGAATGAATAGGACAAGGACCCTGTAAGCAGTGGGTCGGCAGCCATAAAATATCAGCGTTGGCTGGTAAGTTGTAACAAATGTGATGCCAGCAAGCATTGGGTCGCTAGGTCAGACAACAGAGTTTAAACAACAGATAACTTCTTTAGGTGAATAATTGAAGAAGGGTTTCAATTTCAAACCTATTGTTTCTGAAGCAAAACCTTTTCTGAGAAATCAGAGACTCCCAAAAATGGAAATTGGTTCAAAAACTCAAATTGATGGGAAATCTGGCTTTTCAGCCACTGTTAACCATAGTTGCCACGATTACACCATTTTGACTTTGATGGCTGCGACCCAAAAATGCTATTTGATGGCAGCCACCACAGGCAATTGATAACTCTGATATATGTTAATCTTACTTATTTTCCTCTGTAGTAGATTCTCCCTTGAAAGATGTCTGTCATGACTCGTGTCTAATATTTGAGTTTGATAGGTCCACTATTAAGGATAGGACCATTAGTACTGTGTGAGGGTGAAAATAAGTTATATGACTAAATAGTTCACATGATCAAGAAGAGGGGATGAGGGAATCATGACAAGCTAGAGAGAGAGAGAGCAAGATGTGTGTATTGTGGAAACTGTGGGGCTGAGTATTGGGGTGGTTCCAATCTCAGAGGGGATACTCTTATTGTGGAGTATCATTTACTTATATTCATCTTACAAGGAGATTCATCTCCATCCATTACAATGTACTGTTTTGTATCGAGGATTCTTCCTATTTACAAGTTTCATTATTATCAATACAAAGCAGAAGTATTTCTTTTCTGTGGTCCTATTTGAATTTTATTTTTGCTCCTTTCTGCTTTGTTTATTGCCGTTTCTTGACAGTCAAGTTTTGCATTGCAAGGGTGGACATGTATTGGCTCTGAAATCTTAAAATTTGGGACTTCTTTTTTATTTAAGCATAATTAGGGGCTGTTAAATATGATTCAATTTCAGGGGTGGCTAACTATTCTTTCAGCATAGTGTACATACATGTATATATATGTGTGTGTGCATATATTCCTTGTTTTGTTAATGCTAATAGTTTTTTTTTTTCTTTCTCAAATAGGTAAAATTAGAGAAAAGTTCCCTCTTGAAATGGCCGAGATTCAAGGAGGAGTTGTTGCAGCTGATGTTAATGATGATGGGAAAATTGAGCTAGTTACCGCTGATACACATGGAAATGTTGTTGTATGGACCCCAAAAGGAGATTTGATATGGGAAAAGCATCTGAAAAGTCTCATTCCACATGTAACGTACTATCTCAATCTTCCTTAGCATGTCAATGAGTGTAGCATGATTGCGTGCATTTTTTGTTGTCCTGTTGAATATTGATTGTGGAGAAGACAATGTCTATGTTTAATAGCATTTTTAATTTGGTTTTATGGGATATCTTAGAATTTGGGGTGGACTTGACCCAAATCCTAGAAAATTGATTTGTAAGATTAGGGATGCCTTTCATTTATGAACACTTTTTCAGGCCATGTTAAATCTAAAATGAGATTCTCAACACACCTTCCGTCACACTCAGGACTTAACATCTAGGGTGTGTGGCCCAAGTGACCCTGATAGTGGGTGGCCCATGGGTTTATGACAAACTCTAACACCATCTTAGAATTTGGGCTGAAACTGACTCAGTCCTACACAATTGGCATGTAAGATGAAATATATCTTTTACTTATTAAACATATTTTCAAGCCATATCACATCCAATGCGGCGCTCCCAACAAGATATTTTTAGGATGAACGGAGAAGTCAGAGACTGTAATGTATACTAGTGAAAATGAAGCATACATGACTCTTAGATAAAGGAAGAATGAAGAATAGCTTTATGTTTCCCATATGCCATCAGATTTCTGTAAGAGATAGAATCCCCATTTTGCATTGGTCATTGAAACACTTTCTATCATGGTCTCTATATTCTTTTGAGCTGTCACTTTTACATTTTTAATTTTGTTTGTTCCCAAATTGTTAAGACACGGACTCCTCTTTTCCGACGATAGAATGCATATTTGAAATATCACTTTATATAACACTTTTTATGCAAGGTGTTTGAAATATTTTCCTGTTTAAAATTTGGCTTGTCAATGTCATCTAAATTAATTTTCCACAGGCTCCAACTATTGGCGATGTTGACGGTGATGGCCATACTGAGCTTGTTGTGCCAACAATATCAGGGAAGATTCATGTTCTTGATGGAAGGGATGGATCATCTATTGGACGGTATCCATTTATAACTCATGGAAGAGTGATGAATCAAGTTCTTCTAGTTGATTTAAGTAAACAAAAGGAAAAGAAGAAAGGATTGACTATAGTGACCACTTCGTTTGATGGTTATTTGTACCTCATTGATGGACCTACAGGCTGTGCTGATGTTGTTGACATTGGTGAAACATCGTAAGAAATTCTCTACTCTTTTTAACCTTTGTTTCATGCTTTCATGAATTTTCTTTCCGTCCTATTTTTCCAGAAGTTATATGAATGAGTCATTTTTTATGCAGATATAGTATGGTCTTGGCAGACAATGTAGATGGTGGGGATGATCTTGATCTGATTGTCTCAACAATGAATGGCAACGTCCTCTGCTTCTCAACTCCCTCTCCTCACCATCCCCTCAAGGTAGGATATCTTCTAAACTTGTCCGTCTTTTGCTAAATTTATTATATCAATGTTTTAGGCATGGAGATTGCCTAACCAAGGAAGAAATAATGTTGGAAATCGGTACGGTCGTGAAGGCATCTACGTTACTCATCCTTCTAGGGCATTCCGTGATGAGGAAGGCAAGAGTTTTTGGGTGGAATTTGAGATTGTAGATAATTACAGATACCCATCTGGCAATCAAGGACCATACCATGTCACTGTAAGTTCTCAACCAAATTACTTTGGATCACTAATTCACCTATCGTACACTCAGTTTACAAGGCTTTTTTTCTTTCCCTTTTCATGCTGTGAACTCATCAGACAACCTTGCTTGTCCCTGGTAATTACCAAGGAGATAGAACAATAAAGCAGAACCAGACCTATTCTCTACCTGGTAAACATCGAATTAAGCTGCCAACTGTGGGGGTAAGGACCTCAGGAACAGTTTTGGTTGAGATGGTCGACAAAAACGGACTATATTTCTCAGATGATTTCTCCCTCACATTCCATATGCACTACTATAAATTGTTGAAGTGGCTTCTTGTTCTTCCAATGTCATCCTTCGTCCACAAGGTGCAGTGCCATTGCCATCATTCTCAAGGAACGATGATTAGTGATGATTATTTTGTTTCATTGCTCTAGGTATCTTTGAGCTCAGGAAATGTGAATTTTACATCAAATTGAGTTACACATGGGTGCCGCAGTGAGCTTTGATCGCATAGTCAAAGTGGATATTTTATGAGAAGCATTTGTTCAAGCTTGGTTCAGAGATAGTTGAGGGTTGCAACAGTGAATGAGATCCTGATATTGGGATAATGGGATGTTGCCCTTAATGTGTAGTGTAATCACATACTGAAATGTAGAACTTAACTAGTTTTTTTGGCATCTTTATAACGGAATAGATATTTATAATAATATATAGCTTTCTATGATTTATTTCCATTTTGTTTTTTCTTGTTAATTAGTTTTGGTTTACAACTTTAGGATATGGAAATGATCAAATAAAACAGTAAAAGAGGTGATTTTTTGGGTATTTTAAGCATTATGAAAGTTGTTAAACGACATGATCAAATATATGTTGATTGAATTCTTCGTTGTTCACATGTAACTTTTCTTTCTTCATAAAATATTGGGCAAAGAAGAGAGATTTTATTTTTTTATTTTATCCAACCAAATTTGAGTAGAGTGAATTTACTCGAAGGGGGAAAACTCTTTCATTTAGCCTATATTTTCTAGCTTAGTAGTACTTTTAGTCTATTTATTAAATAAGTAATTCTGGTACTACCAATACACTTTCAAGCAAACTTTGTCATGCATGTTCTCATTTCTTCTTCACACATGTTGATAATCATGTGTCAAGTGACAAGTACAAGAGAATTGTAGGGTTATAGCGGATGTAGATCCCATGCAGTCAGAGAAGGGTGCATTCATGCAGTCAGTTTCTTATATACCATTTGATTGAAATCAGATGGTCCTGATTTAACACTACAAAATATATTAAAATATATTTATCTGATCTAATGGCTGTGATTCACCTGCAGTCACTTTTTGACTGCGGGGAATCCAAATCCGGGTTATAACATGTATAAAATTGGGAGTAGGAGCAGTCAGAAAACAGTACAGTCATGCAGTCAATACAATATAGACCCTTGGATTGAAATTTGACAGCACAAAATTCATGTTTTCATGGATCAAATAGGTAAATTCATAAGCATGGTACAATTTTGAATCAACAAAGCATGTGTTTCTTTTGGCAGATGTGTTTAAAGTGGGAAATGGATTCCCGGCAATCACTATTTGACTGCAGGTTAATCTCAGCAGTTCAATTTTATTAAAATATATTATTTATTTGTTTAAAGTTTAATCTAATGCCTACAATGAGTGACTGCATGACTGTAGTGTATTTTTTACTGCATAGGATCCACGTCCGTTTAAAGTGTACCCACCTTTATATGTGACCAAACCACCACATTTAAATGGAACAGCAAAGTAGGGTGTGGTCTATTG
Organism: Trifolium pratense; assembly: GCF_020283565.1. Taxonomy (NCBI): domain Eukaryota; kingdom Viridiplantae; phylum Streptophyta; class Magnoliopsida; order Fabales; family Fabaceae; genus Trifolium; species Trifolium pratense. The sequence goes on along the minus strand of NC_060064.1, from coordinate 24,014,121 downwards.
ATGAGGTGACTCAAAATAGTTTTAAATGAATGATGATTAACAAACACATCTATGATTAATAAATTTGTCACAATTTGTAACAAACACAAGTTAACTACAAAACTTTCATGATCAAAGCACATTTTTTAGTTAAAACCAATAATTGACAAAATTGCTAGGTACTTTCAACATTTCCCTGTGTATATATATTATCAATAGTATATATATTTTTTAATCATCACATAGCCCTTAACCAAAATTGCTTTCTAAATATACAAAGAATAATCTTCAATAATTTTTCCCACTTTAGACTTTGAATGAATGTATTTGCACTTTCATGATTCAAATAATATTGTCGAAATCGAGACTGCATATATACTGCCCCTGTAAGAACAAAATAGTGTCAGTCATTTTCTGCAACTTACCATAAACGTCATATCAGTCCATAATCTTGTGAAAATCTAAGTATATTCAAAACTCTAGATAGAAAACTTACACATTCAAAAATAATTTCTCTAGACAAACTTCGAATTTGGGAGAAGAACAGCCGACGAAACTGAAAGAAAAAAAGAAAAGAAACATCAGTGTCATAAATTATCAAGCTCAATGGCAAACATTTAAAACAGTTAATCACAAACTTAGACCTCATTCCATGGCGAAAATGAACAATTGGTGACATTCAATAATTTCTAAAGATATGAATAACGAGACCGAAGAATATCAAATCTAATGTCCAGTTTCAGCAGAATATCCTACTATTGTAGACGATTTTCTTTCCTTCTTAATAGAAAACATAATTCATTGCATAGAAAAAATGCAGGACTACAACATCTTCAAGAAGAAATTAAATAAACAACATGCTTGCAGAATAACTCTCCAATTACTCTACTTATTTTTTTAGGTTTTTGCAGACAAAATCTGAAAATGAAGGTTTAAATTTATATTTTTGAGTTAATAGTTTGTATTTGTATAACGCTTACAAAAATGAATAAAGGGGTAAAGTGAAAGGTTTATGATAATCTATCATTTTCATTCTTAGCCTTGATAAGTTTTTCATATCAATCCTTGTGGTAAAGAAATACGTAGAAAAATTCTCGAAATATCATTTGTAAGGGACTGACACTACCGATCCAAAACAGGTTGCAAATTCTTGTTCATGAATTTCTAGTGTAGAGATTAATATGAACAATATTGCTAAGATTGGGAATGAAAATGGAGGTTCCTTTCAAACATATCTTACAAGAAATCATGAATTCCAAGAACATCAAAATGAGGTCTGAGGTTCGATTCTCTCTGGCGCCAATTTGAGTGGGCTAATTTAGCTTCTTCAAAAAAAAATAATACTAAAAATTAATAAGCAACAAAACCACATTATAGATGATCAAATTGGCAATTTAGCAGCTCTGATGTTTGTTTTATTCAACTAGATATTTACAAGTTTCCAATAGGTATATATACTAATAAGATAAATATTTTGTCTTTTGCTCGAAAATTCAAATTGATTTCTCATTCGCAATATTTCAAAGACATAATAGAATAATGAAACTCTAGTCTAGTAGAAAGATCAAACTTTAAATTTCTTTCACAGAATATCAAGAAAATGTAACACAATCATCTAATTCTTATCAACCTCGTTCACGGCCTTAACAAAAACCACTCATCCTATATCCAGTTGAATTATCACACACTCTCACACTCATTAAGCTATAATATTTTTGCAGGATCATCATGCTCAAATAAGTTATCTAAACTACTTAATTTATACCACAGTGATCTAATTCTTATCAGCCTCATTCATGGTCAAACCATAATCACTCATCCATCCAGTTGCAATATCAAACACTCGTTTAAGCTACAATATTTTAGCAGAATCATCATGCTCAAACAAGTTATCAAAATTGTCCCGTAAGGGTAGCTCAATTGGTAGCTACTAAGGATATTATTGGAGGGGTCAGAGTTCCAACCCCAAATTTTCCACTTCTCCACACTTACGGTGAGTCTAGTCATTAGGCTACTGAACCATACCAAACTACACAAATTATCCACTCAAAAAACACTACCTCAAAAATTGTTTTTTTAAACATACATGCATTAAAAATTACAAATTTATATTCATTTTTTTAATAAATAAACAAATAATTGAACAGAAATCAAATTCAAAGGCAAAGTTGAAGAAAACTTACATAAAAAATCAGAACAATTGTAACACGGGTCTCTTCCCAAGTCTTTTCATCTCTCTATCCAAATTTCCAGTAACCATAAACCAAAACAACTTCAAATCACAATAAAGAGACCAAAAAGGGTAACCAATAGTTGCAGGAAAATTCCCTTCAATGAACAAATGACTATACATAGCAAATCCATAAAAAGATAAAGGAACAAGAAACAATAACAACCAATTGAAGATTATTGAGAAGAGAAAGAAAATAATGCTGAAGAGTGTTCCTATGAAGTGCCATTTTCTTGTTGATGGTTTTGAATGATGGTTCATGTAAAATACCCAGAAATCATCTTTGTTTTTGAAATTCATAGTGACCCAGAATTTGAAATGATGCAAAGATTGTTGAGTTGAGCTGAAATCGTTTCTGGGTTGTCTTGAAATTGCAAATTGGAATCAAAGTTTGAATCTTGAAGGTGTGTGTAGCTATGAAGGTGTACAAGTGTTTGAGACTAGTGAGATAATAATAAAAATGAAAAAAATGAATTTTATATTTGTAAAATAACAAACAAATTATCCATTTATGATTTATGTACCAATAAAAACAAATTATCCATTTGTCAAAAAGAAATTAGAGGTTGAAATTTTTAATAAATTTATTAGTATTTGTTTTGTTGGGGAAAAATGATTATATTTATTGGGTCTCAAACATAAATAAATTTTACTATTTTGGTTCTTATTGATGTCATATAGCTGCACAAGTCTTCTCTTTTATTCTGTTTTTTGCTTTCTTTTGGTTTTAGTTTGTTTAGTTTGATTTTTTGTAATTTTTTTTTTTTGTTTACAATGAGATGAGAATTGAACTCAGAACCTATAACGTACTACTCAAACTCCTCATCATTAGACTAAACATAGTGGCTTCGTAATTTCATGAATAAAAAGCCACATTATCTTTTATTAGTTAGTCATAATATACTCATTCATGTTCTTTCATGAAGTGAGAGACTTTTTGGGACATATTAGAATCGTTATGAGTAACTAAGAGGCATCCATCCAAATTTACTTTTACTCCAAAAGGACTTTTTAATGTATTTTTTTATGTCTAATGTAAATTTGCCTTCTTTTTTTTTTTGTAATAAAATGAATAAAATTATTCCTATTGAAATTTCAAGTTGCAATTTAATTCCTATTTTTCTCTTTGCAGAGTCTTTTGTTACTTAAGTAGCGGATGACAAAAAAATTTAAAAATTGTCAGGGAGTTCTCTGGAGGGGGTGAAATATAAAAAAATTGGTGTATTTGGATATTTTTATCCACTCGCTACCTATGTAACGAATTGGATTCTCTAGTTAATTCGCGAAAAGGAGTATTTTTAGAATTTCGCATGGCGCGTGAGAGAATTTAGGGTTACAAGAAAAAAACTTTTAAAGGATAGGGTGATAATGACGTGAAAGCCTATTTATGTTTTTATAGAAAATTATTTTTTTCAAAAAATAAAATTGAACTATTTTCTTGTGCTTTTTGTTTCCTTTTAAAATAACATTTTGTTGTTTTTATTTTCTGCCCCCATATATAATAAAAGGGTAGATATTAATATATTAAATAAAAAGAAAATAGGTTGCTCTTGTCGATTGAGCTAGCTAAATAGGCAAATATGAGACATTTTTAAGAAGTTTTCTTGAAGATCTAGAAGTGCAAAAGATTGAAACAAAATAAACAAAACATAGTACTTTTACAACATAAATTCATCAATACATTTTTATTTGTTGGACATATAGGCGAATAAATATGGTTAAAATTATTAAGTTTGTTCGTTTATTGATCCAATTTATTTTCTTATTTCTTATTGTAGCAGACATTACAGGTAAACAATTATTGTACTCCTTGTAATATTTATGTTTTATCTTATGCAAAATACTACGTCCGTCCTAAAATATAAGGAAAAATTGGTCAAAGAAAATTGACTTAATTGACTAAAAATTTAGACTAAATACATCAAATTTGTTTGACCAGATTTTTCTTATATTTTAGAACGGAGGAAATAATTCACTACTTTTAATAATATTTGTTTTTTTTTTCCCAATATGACAGGAGTGTGGGGGCAACAAAGTACGGGAGAAAGTGTTTTGATGATTATGATTGTATTAACTATTTGTGTAAACCTTCCTTGTATTCAAAATGTTGTGATTTCAAATGTGAATATCGTCCTATCAAAGTATGAAGTTAAAATTTTATCTAGAATAATTATAAAAGACCTTATCTAGTCTAGAATAATTATAAAAGGCCATTAAAAATAATAGAATTTATTTTCTTACATGCCCATAGTACTCGATCAATAATAATAAATATCTTATTTTCAATCTTTGTTAAATAGTGTGGGAGCAAATGCAACTTTAAACTATGATTCCACAGACGGCGCCACTGATCGTGTAGACCAGAAGAGTGTGACTTCGCCGGCGTTTGCGGTGGTTGAGAGCGTTGAGACCGCTGTTAAAGCGGAGGGGGGTTGTGTACCTGCAGGCACTCCGACGCTCAAGTCAGTTTGTGTTTGAGAAGGTTTTCTTGGCTAAAAATGCGTACCTTGCAAATGAAGTGGAGACACATATATATAGCCCCCAGCGTTGGGCCAAGGCCCTTGATGGCATTAATGGCCATCAAGTGGCTGCCGGAAAACGGCTAAGGAGCCATGATGTGCAGTTAATGCTCATCATTCCGGTGTCTAGACGTTACAGAAGCCATGGAGAAGTAGCCGTTGGTATCCCGAGCATTTATGGTGTGCCCGGTGGGTAAGGGTCAGCTCGACTACACAAGCTCGTTGGCTTGTGTACCGAGCTTCTAAGCTCAGCCCAGAACAGTTTTTAAAGATCTTAGAAGTGCAAAAGGTTGAAACAAATAAACAAAACATATATTATTAATATTACAACATAGAGTGATCAATACATTTCTATATTTTTATGGATCATACAGTTCTATATTTTGTTGCAAGTTTAGGCAAACAAAATATATATGGGTGAAATTATTAAGTTTGTTTATTTATTAATCCTATTTATTCCTTTATTCCTTGTTGTAGCTAACATTACAGGTAACCATTCATATCATTTCGAACTTTCATGTTTATCTTATACATTTACTAATTTTAGTAATATTTAATTTGTTGTTTTTTTATACTACAGAAATGCGGAGGCAAAAGTGCAGGGATGATTATGATTGTCCTCGATTTTTATGTGTACCTCCTTTGCTTCCAAAAATGTATTTCTTTTAAATGTAAATATCATAAAAAATTAATATTGTTATCTTAAAATAAGAAGTTAAAATTTCATCTGAGATAATTATAAAATGGTCATTAAAATTACTGTTATTTATAATAGAGTTTTTCTCTTGCACTATAAATAAATCGATTCTCTAAAGCGTGGTTGAAGTCAAATTAATTGTCTCAATTATTTTTTGTTAAGTAATCTAATAGCTAAGAAGATTAATGCTATTTGAAGGAACATAGTCAGAGTCTTCATTATCAACTCCTCTACATCCTCAATGTCTTCATTATCCGTTGAATCTAATAAGGCGTAATTGCACGGTTTTATGGTCGTAATAAAAATATCGATTAATTTTTTACATGTTGGTGACAAGGGCACAATATTGACCCATTTTACCATTCATAAATTCATTCATGTACACCTATTTCGATGTTTCAAAGCAAAGCTTCTGGTGTATAAATAAAATATAATATTATTTCAACTACTTCCATATTATTTTTTTGAGTAAATTCTTTTCCACTGTAGAGTACATCAACTAAATAGATGTACATTTATGTTTTATCTTGTGCAAAATACTACGTCCGTCCTAAAATATAAGAAAAAATTGGTCAAAGAAAATTGACTTAATTGGCTAAAAATTTAGACTAAATACAATTTGTTTGACCAGATTTTTCTTATATTTTAGAACGGAGAAAATAATTCACTACTTTTAATAATATTTGTTTTTTTCCTATATGACAGGAGTGTGGGGGGCAACAACGTACGGGAGAAAGTGTTTTGACGATTATGATTGTATTAACTATTTGTGTAAACTTCCCTTGTATTCAAAATGTTGTGATTTCAAATGTGAATGTCGTCCTATCAAAGTATGAAGTTAAAATTTTATCTAGAATAATTATAAAAGACCTTATCTAGAATAATTATAAAAGGCCATTAAAAATAATAGAATTTATTTTCTTACATACCCATAGTACTCGATCAATAATAATAAATATCTTATTTTCAATCTTTGTTAAATAGTGTGGGCGCAAATGCAACTTTAAATATTATATACTAACTATTTTTTTTTTGACACATATATACTAACTATTTTAAAATGTTGAATACTTAACATATTTTTATTTGCTTAAATGTATAAAAATTCTAAACGTTTTTTATATAATTATTTTTATGTTGCAATTAACAATTTTTATGTTTTCATTATAAATATAATATTAAAATCTCTAATGTTTCAAAACTCATGTGATAGCACGAATCAAACATATGACACTAGAAGCTTCAAGTTGTAACCCAAAAATAATCTGGTATAGTGTACTAAAACTTGATTCTCTTAATTTATCTTCATATTTATCTCTGGTGCCAATTTAGATGTGTCAATTTAGTTCTTTTAAAAAAAATTTGTCTTCATATTTTTTTAGAGCTATCTTCATATTTTTAACCATTCACATTTTGTAATTTATCTTCATATTCCTCTCCTTTCCCGTTTCTTCCTCTCTTTCTATTTTTAGTCTATTAAGAACTAAATATAAAACAGAAATTTTTTTAGGGATAAAATCATGTGATTTTTTATAAGACAAAAACAAAAAATCCGCTAATTTAATAGTGACAAAAAAAAAATTTAATAAAAGGAAAATAACAAAAAATTAGCAGAAAAAGACAAAATAGTCAATCACATATACAACAAAATGTTAATAGAATATATAAAATGGGTTTGAAAATTAAATAGGAGGCCAGAATCATTTTAGGTATTATTGTTAAATATTTTAAATTTAAGGGTAATATAACTAAGAAAATAGAAGATACTAACAATTGCATATTAATATATTATAATTAGGACTCTTCATGGTTCAGTTCGGTCAAAGAACCAACCGAACCGAACTGAATCATAATAGTGGTTCAAAAAAATTGAACCAAACTGTTATGATTTTTAGCCAAACTGAATTTTGAACCGTACTTATTGTTCAGTTAACTGGTTAACTGAACCGAATTGTTAATCACAACAAAACTGTAAATCAACTATGGGTATGAAAGAAAATAAGTAATATTATTAGTAACAATAGTTCTAATAATTGTAATTTTATAACTATTTTAGATCAAATTTTAACTTCTTCCTTTAAGATCAAAGAAGAATATAACAAACGACATTTACATTGATAAGAAGTGCATTTTGCAACCAAAGGATGTGCACACAAAAACCGGGAACAGTCTTTATCAACGTTGCACCTTATCCCTGCACTTTCTACAATATATAAAAAAGAATATTGTAAAATAAATAAATAAATAAATAAGAAACAAAAATATTATTAAAGTGGTGAATTATTTTGTATGAGATAAACAAAGAAAGTTCATAAGGATATGAAAATTTCTTACGAGCAATGTCCACTACAAGAATTATGCTAGTTACCGACGAAATAAGTCCTAGGAAACATGCTAAATTTGTAGTGTAAAATTTCTCTGTGATATGAGGTAATGATTAATGAAATTGTAGAGGAAAATCTTTTGTGTGAGGTGCTGAAACACGTTTTTTGTGTGTTTGTATACAACTTATTAGTAAATTAATTCTCCTCATCCATATAATTAATGAGTGCTCAACTGTAAAATTAATTCTCCACACAGTGTGTGCAGAATAGTCACATGCCTTGAAACTACACCGGAGAGAATTCCTGGCGCGTGCTTATCACATGGGGCGTTTACCGATGAAAACTTTTTAGGAAAGTGCTCTGACTCGGTCAAAACTGTTTTTCGACTAAATTTTCTTCGAAAATGAATTCTGGGAAAACGCGTTTCGCTGACAACTGGTTTCCTACGAATATTTCCTCGGAAACACTTGGATTTTGGGATGAATCAATTTTTCTCGAAAACTTTTCTAGGAAATTCCCAAAATTCTTGTAGTGGTCAGTTACAACAAGAAATAAAAAAAACAAAGAGTATCATTAAATGAATAAATTTAATAATTTCAGCCATTTTTTTTCTTCTAAGCTTGTAATAGAAATTTGTCAAAAAAAAAACCAGCTTGTAATAGAAAGAAATGTATTGATCACTTGATGTTGTAAAAGTACATATATGTTTGTTTTTGACAAATTTCTATTACAAGCTTTTTTTTTTTTGACAAATTTCTGTTGTGTTAAAGTGAGTACTCACTTTAATGGTTGATTGTCTTGTGTTAAAGTGACTACTCATTTAAGAAGTTTTACATTGAATAGTTTGAGTAGTTGGAAAGGAGCGGAGGGAATATTTCCTCCGTTCCAAAAAAAGTGAACCAGTTGATTGTTGTACGCATGCCAATGCATAATTTTGACCATTAATATTTTTAATTGTATAATAATAAAAATTATAAAAATTTGATATTTTGAAAATACTCTCCGAGATGAATTAACATCTTATATGCTAATATTTGTTTTTATTTATTAGTAGAAAAATAAGGTCAAAGTTAAATATGTAAATAGTGCTCGTAGTCAAATTGGCTCACTTAATTTGGGACGGAGGGAGTAGTATATTACCATAGAAAATAAAAATTAAAGGTCGACTATGTTGTGGCAAGTGTGAGTGAGTTAAGTCACATATTGCTTAGAAAAGTGGAGGCTGAACAATTTATAAGTGGGAGGACCCATAAACCTAACACCTTAAAGTTTTGAGTTAAAGTGTGTTGTCCAACTCACTTGTAAAATTGTTCATGAGCTTAATGTTGATAATTCTCCTATACGGTTAAAATATATCTAAATATATTTAGATATAGCTATAGCTCATTTAAGAGTCCTTATCACTTATTTAAAAAATTACATAGGGGAGTGGATTTGCATTAGCTTTGAGTCCACCAAAAAATTGGTTTTTAAAATGGAAATAGCGGTAAAATTTCATGAAAAAGCTAAAAAATTAATAATTTATATATATAATATCAAAACTTTAAAATATTTATTATTTGTTTTTAAAATTTTCAACTTAGGCCTGAAAGTTCTGTACACGGCCATGCTTAATTGAGAGGAGGGTGTGCAGTGGCGTAATTAATTGAATATCTAAAAAAAATTTACACAAATAAAATACATGATTTAGATTCCCTAAAGTCATAATTTACACAAATAAAATATACATATATATCATAAAAGGCTAGACATTAAAAATGGAAATTAATGAAAGGTTGCCTTCATCGATTGAGCAAGCTAAACAGGCAAACATGAAAAATTGATTATCTATGAAACATTTAAAAATGACTCTAATTCTAAGAAGTTTTCTTAAAGATCTTAGAAGTGCAAAAGGTTGAAACAAATAAACAAAACATATTATTTTTTTTGAAGAAGCCAAAATGGAATATATTAACACAAATAGCCTCCCCAGCACAAGACGTACCGAAGTAGACTAAAAAATTTACAATAGAGTCAAAGAGATGCAATCATAATAAAATCATACAAGACCCAAACACAACAATGGATCAGACCACCAGCTATGGTAGTTCGAAGCTAACGTAATGCTCGTCGACTTCAACCACCTAAAGGAGAATAGCTTGATCTTATCCAACAAGAGATGAGGTGTGTCTGTTGAGCCCTTGAACAAACGATGATTTCTCTCTGTCCATATCACCCAAACACAAACTAGCCAAAGAAGCTGCAGAAAAGACCGTCGAGCTCGAGATGCACCTGCGGAAACTGTGAACTGGACAAAATGATCGCGCAAAGTAGTAAAATCCATCGGTGAAATGCCAACCCACGCACGGACCAAATCCCATAAAGAGCCAACAGTGCTACAAGATAAAAATAAATGATGGGCCGACTCAGTCACTCCACAGCCAAAAACACAAGCATCAGCGGTAGAAGACAAAACACCACGACTGACTAGGTTGGCTCTCGTGGGCAGCCTATCCCGCAATAAACGCCACGCAAAAATGGAAACCTTCAACGGGACCTGAGGGTGCCATATAAGGTTTTCCGCATCATGTAAAGCAACTGAAGCCTGATGAGTCAAGATCTGATAACCTCCCGCAACAGTATAACCTGTGTCAGGATCTGGGCTCCACTGCCACCTGTCCGAAGTCTGATCCTGCAAAGAAATGTCAAGAAGGAAAAGTTGACACTCCCTCAACAACTCCTCCTCCCACGCCCTCAACCTCCTCCGCCACACCCACGCCTCTCCATCTGTCCCCCACCCTAAAGCAAACATCTCCGCGACTGAGCACGATTTGGTCTCAGCCAACGCAAAAAGGCGACCAAACCGCTCCCTCAACGAGATCTCATCCAGCCAAGGATCGGTCCAGAAAAGAGTATCTGAGCCATCCCCCACCCTCTTCACAACATGCTCCCTAAACCACCTACCACCTAACTCACCCTCACCCTCTCTAATACGCGCTATCTCCCTCCACCACACCGAACCTCGCTGACCACCCTCACAAAGTCTACCCTCCTCAAACCCATACCGAGCTGCCAAAACTCTAAACCACAGGCCCTCTCTGTCCACCAACATCCTCCAACACCACTTTCCCAACAACGCAAGGTTGAACTCGCGCAACTGTCTAACCCCCAAACCTCCAGACTCCTTACGTAAACAAATGTCTTTCCAACTAACCCAAGAAATTTTCCTAGAATCCTCACAACCCCCCCAAAAAAATTTAATGAAAAGAGATTCAATAGAGGAAATGATACCTGAGGGAACTTTGAAGAAAGAAAGAGCATAGACAGGTAAAGATGTCAAGACAGACTTTAACAGAACCAGACGACCACCAAACGACAAGAAGCGACTTTTCCACCCAGACAATCTATTCTTTATGCGAGACAACACCGGTTCCCAAAACATCAAACGCCGCGGATCCCCCCCAATCTGAAGACCCAGGTAAAGGAAAGGAATCTTTCCCACTTTACAACACAGGACAGACGCAGCTTCCCTTAACCAAGAATCAGAAATATTAACGCCAACCAATAAGCTCTTATTAAAATTGACTTTCAACCCCGACATAGTCTCAAACAGCACTAAAACAGCCCGAAGAGCCCTAACATTTGCCCAACTTCTAACCCCCAACAAGAGAGTATCATCAGCGAACTGAAGATGAGACACCCTAATCGACTCCTGTCCACCAATACTATATCCCGTAAACAAATTACGCGCTACCATTGCTTCCATAAGCACATTGAGACCCTCTGCCGCCAAAAGAAAAAGGAAAGGAGAGAGCGGATCACCCTGTCGAAGACCTCGACGAAGAGAAAATTCATCGGTCGGACTACCATTAACTAACACAGAAGCTGTAGCCGTACAAACACACTCCCTAATCCACTTTCTCCACAACGTTGGAAACGACATTCTCCCCATGACGTCGTCAAGGTACCCCCAATCCACCGAATCATAAGCTTTCTCAAAATCCACCTTGAATAACATAAGGTCCTTTTTATACTTACGCGCCTCATCAACTATCTCGTTTGCAATTAGGATACCATCAAGAATTTGTCTATTCTTCACAAACGCAGTCTGGGACTCAGATATTACACTTCCAATCACTTGCCGCAACCTATTAGCTAAAACCTTCGCCAAAATTTTATAAAGGCATCCCACAAGCGAAATAGGCCGAAAATCGTTCAACCGTTGAGGGCTATCCGTTTTGGGGATCAGAGCAATGAACGTAGCATTTATACCTAACAAAACATATTATTAATAATAATATGTTGTAAAACATATTATTAATATTACAACATAGAGTGATCAATACATTTCTATATTTTTATGGATCATACAGTTCTATATATTTTGTTGCAAGTTTAGGCAAACAAAATATATATGGGTGAAATTATTAAGTTTGTTTATTTATTAATCCTATTTATTCCTTTATTCCTTGTTGTAGCTAACATTACAGGTAACCATTCATATCATTTCGAACTTTCATGTTTATCTTATACATTTACTATTTTTAGTAGGAAAATGCTAAACAGTGCCCCCGGGGCACTAGTTAAGGATATAAATATGGAAATTTCATCTCGTAAATTGTGCATTCAATGCTTTAATATGTAAAAAGTTATTCTCTCTCATTATTAACTTTTTCATTTGTTTCTTTTTTTAGTATGCTTAACTAGTGCCCCCAGAGCACTGTTTAGCATGACCCTTTTTAGTAATATTTAGTTTGTTGTTTTTTTATACTACAGAAATGCGGGAGCAAAAGTGCAGGGATGATTATGACTGTCCTCGGTTTTTATGTGTACCTCCTTTGCTTCCAAAATGTATTTCTTTTAAATGTAAATGTCGTAAAAAATTAATATTGTAATCTTAAAATAAGAAGTTAAAATTTCATCTGAGATAATTATAAAATGGTCATTAAAATTACTGTTATTTATAATAGAGTTTTTCTCTTATTATCTCTATATATATAGTAACTATTGCACTATAAGTAAATCGATTCTCTAAAGCGTGGTTGAAGTCAAATTAATTGTCTCAATTATTTTTTGTTAAATAATCTAATAGCTAAGAAGATTAATGCTATTTGAAGGAACATATAGTCAGAGTCTTCATTATCAACTCCTTCTACATAGTCAATGTCTTCATTATATGTTGAATCTAATAGGCCGTAATTGCACGGTTTTATGGTCGTAATAAAAATATCGATTAATTTTTTACATGTTGGTGACAAGGGCATAATATTGACCCATTTTACCATTCATAAATTCATTCATGTACACCTATTTCGATGTTTCAAAGTAAAGCTTCTGGTGTATAAATAAAATATAATATTATTTCAACTACTTCCATATTGTTTTTTTGAGTAAATTCTTTTCCACGGTAGAGTACATCAACTAAAGAGAATAATATCTCAAATAAAATTTTTAACTCCGTCCATTGAAATTACAATATGAATCTTTTACAATCGATCGAGTTTACTTATAATCCACACTTACATTTAAAAGAAATGCATTTTGGAACCAAAGGATATATACAAAACCACTTGGAACAATCAATATTCTCCTTGCAACTTATCAAGGTCCTTGTTGCTGTAATAAAAAAAATTATTGAAAGAGGTGAGTTATATTTTTGTATAAGATATAAATATAAATTAGAAAGTTCAAAAGAGTACAAAATTTGTTTACCAGTTACGTCAATTATGACAAGAAATAAGGAAATAAAGAGGATTATTAAATAAACAAATTTAAAAATTTCAGCCATATTTTTTCTCCAAAGTTTGCAAATGTATATATTGGTCACTTTATGTATTATATATGTAGTAAAAGTATTATGTCTTGTTTATTTGTTTCAATTATTTGCACTTTATAGATCTTCAACAAAACTTCTTAGAATTAGAATCATTATTAAATGTATCATAGATAACCAATTTTTCATATTTGTCTGTTTAGCTGGCTCAATGGATAAGGGCAACCTTTCATTATTATTTAATATATATACCCTTTTATTATATATAGGGGCAAACAATGAAAAAAACAACAAAAATTTAAATTGAAATAAAAAACACAAGAAAATAGTTCAATTTTCTTTTTTTGAATTCTACAAAAACATAGATAGGCTTTCACGTCACATTGGTACATATTAAAGTAGACATTATAGTACTAAAATATTTAAAAGTTTATTATCAAATATATATATTTGCGTATAAAAATCAATTTATTTAATATTTTTTTTTCTAAATTTGCAAATACATGAGCCATGACAAAAAAATTCCCAACATATATATATATATATATATTTGGTACAAAAATTCCCAAAATATTATTTACGGAGTAAATTATATGAAATGCATAGTTTTCATGGTAAATTATTGTATTATAGTTTTCTTCAAATTTTTGTAGATATTCAAGAGATACATTAATGAAATGCATATTTATCTTTTAACTAATAAATTTGTGATAGATAATAGTAATTTTTTTTGTCAAATAGTCTGGTGGCTAAAAAATTCACCCTTAAGGTGGATAAGTGAGATGATCGGAGTTCGAACTCTGACCTCCTACATATATAATACAATGTCCTACCAACTGAGCTAAACTCATGGGACAGACAATAATACTTTTTAACTAACATATACTAGTGAGATTGATTTTGAGCTCAGTTCAAAAAAAGTAATAGACGGGTTTCATACACGTACACATGATGCTACTGAATTTGGTAATATAATCACACACATTGTAAGAGTCTTTATCTCAATTTTATAGTAACTTTTGTGTTGAGTTTGTTACACGACAAACAAATGGAGTTGCTGTAATAATTTGTCGGTTTTACTTTATAAATTATTGTTAATAAAACCTCACTTTTAATGGTCCATAGGTTATGAAAGTTTTGGTTGCTAATTAGTCATAAGATTAAAGACAATTAATTGGGTGGTAATGGCTTGTTTATTCTTGATGGTAGAATCAAGCATATATAATATAGTCTTTGGTCCCTAAGCTTGCTTTCATTCCATTATTCAGAAATATATACACCATCTATATAGTTGAGAGTAAGAGCTTAGAAGACTCAAAGACTGTGCATTCACAACACTGTAACAATGGCTGGAGGTAATTGTTTAAGTTCCTATTTTCCGCATTTGGTTTATTGATCTTGTTGTTCTTTTGTTGTCAGGAACATAAGATCAATTGAATTAATCTTACATTTGGTATCAGAGCCTTTCTGCCTCTGCCTTGCTCATTGTTCCAATTTTTCCATTTTCGGTAAAATTTGAAGATTTCATTTTAATTTAAGTTTAAAGCATTGTTATTGCAAAATATTATGAGAAATTTTCGTTTCATTGAGTTTCTAAGCTTTATGTTATTTGAGTCATTCGAAATAGTGCCCAGGATATCAAGAATTGTTTCCAAGTTTGAGATTTTAAGTTTTGGGTATTTTGTTTTAAACCCTTTTAGTCAAAATTAAAATTGCAATTGTGTTGGAAATAATTTGTAAGGTTTTTAAGGGGTAATGATTGTTATTTTCCATGTTTAAATTGACCTGAAACCATCGGGTTTCGATTCGGATTTGCGGGTTTTTAAAACCGGGTCAAATTAACCCGCTCAAGGTTGAAGATGAACAGTGACTGCAAAAAAAAAAAAAAAAAAAAAAAAAGTTGTTTTGTTTGTAGCTGGGAATTGAACCTGTGCTCCCCTTATAATAGCTACATCTCTTTACCATTTGGCTACATGTTCATTCTGTTTATATTGCTCCATTAATAATATATATGATCGCTGCATGCAAATTTGGAGTAAAATGATACAGCAAAATACATTCAGGGACTCGAACACAGGTTCTTTGCAAAATAAGGTTAGTTTCCTGACCACTGGAACATGTAACAATATTTGGTAAATTGTTGTCTTATTTAATTTTTATATTATAAATATTCCGTTTTCTGATTAATTAAGTAATTATGCTTTACTATTTTGGAATGAGTTTATGCATAAATAAATCAGATAGATAATATTCTATTTTAGTAATACAATTACATATGAGAATTTTATTATGTTTTAGTTATGCAATTGTATATGAGAATTTTATTATGTTTTAGCTGTACAATTGCATATGGGTTCAATTATATTTTAATTTTACAATTGTATATGAAGATTTTATCATCATGATATACACAAATTTATTCTCTCATATAATTCAGTTGTTATGTCTAGTGACTTTTATAATTTTAATTGATTTTGGATTAGCCACAGCACCCTTAATTAATTAAAATTATTTTTTAAGGTTTTCTTATGGTCACATAAGGAATTAGACATAACATTGTGATTAATCATATGTGGTATAGTGAATCTTATCCTACAGGAATTTTTGCTATATTTGTATGATTAATTAGGATAGAATGTCAAATTATTTTCATAACTTACCCGCAGGAATTATGAATTGGTACATAATTTGATAGTTTTATCATAAAGTATAATTTTGGATAGAAAAACAAATTATTTTATGCACGTAAAGTATGTTGTTGTGTATGTAATTTGAAAATTCTATCGTGAAATTTAAATAAATTTTATCACATTAAAATTTAGCCCGCAGGTAATTTTATGTTACAAGATTTATTTTGAGGTATGTTTGCATTGGTAATACATACATTACAGATAATATATATGTCTCAAAATTTTTGACATGAGTCTTTGGAATTTTTTAGCTTATAAATCTATTGTTTATTCTGATATCAAACATAAAGTTTCTGAGCTCAAAGGTAATTCATTCTCTCTTGTTAGTTATTAATCTAATATGGCTAATGTTAATATAAACACCTGGTGGATTGATTCTGGATCAACAATCCATATAGCAAACTCCTTGCAAGGTATGCAAGACTTAAGGAAGCTAGTAGGAAGTAAGTGAACTGTCCTATCAGGAAGCAGGATGGGCTCACATGTGGAGGCTATTGGAACTTGCATTTAATTCTGAATAATGGTTTTGTTTTGAAATTAGAAAGGACCTTTTATGTACCAAGTTTCTCACGAAACTTGATTTCAGTTTCTAGACTTGTACCTTTTGGATATTCCTTTCATGTTAAAGACACGTCATTTGAATTATTTTATAATTCGGAACGTGTGGGGAATGGTATATTGTCTGATGGTCTTTATGGTATTAATTTACAAAATGAATCCATTTATAGTTCAATGCATGTTCAAATTGGCATTAAGCGGTGTAATATTAACTATAATTCTTCTATGTTATGGCATCGGAGATTAGAACATATCTCTATAGAGAGAATTAAAAGGCTAGTAAAATATGGGGTACTTAATACTCTAGATTTTGCTGACTTTGAAACTTGTGTTGACTGCATTAAGGGAAAGCAGACCAATGTTTCCAAGAAGGGTGCTAATAGAAGTTCAAGCATATTAGAAATAATTCATACATATGTTGTCCAGGTATGGATGCACATGGTCAGAAATATTTTATCACCTTCATAGATGATTACTCACGATATATGAATATTTATTTGCTTCATAATAAAAATGAAGCATTGGATGCCTTCAAAGCCTTTAAGGTAGAAGTTGAGAACCAATGTGGAAAGCAAATAAAAATTGTGAGATCTGATCGGGGTGGTGAATACTATGGTAGATACACTGAAAATGGACAAGCACCTGGTCCATATGCTAAGTTTCTTCAAGAACATGGGATTGTTACCCAATATACCATGCCCGGTTCTCCGAACCAAAATGACGTTGCAGAAAGAAGAAACCGAATTTTATTGGACATGGTGCAGAGTATGGTTAGAAACTCTAATCTTCCTAAATCCTTGTGGAATAAAGCACTAAAGACGGGTGTGTATATTCTCAATCGGGTTCCATCCAAGGCTGTCCCAAAGACACCTTTTGAATCATTTAAAGGTTGGAAACTGATTTTGCGACATGCACGTTTAGGGATGTTCGTCTAAGGTTAGGATTTATAACCCACAAGAGAAGAAACTGGACCCGAGGACCATTAGTGGGTATTTCATTGGATATGCCGAAAGGTCTAAAGGTTATATATTTTATTGTCCATCTCACACAACTAGGATTGTGGAGTCAAGAAATGCAAAGTTTCTTGAAGATCACTTGATTAGTGGGAGTGATTAAATCAGGAACATAGTTTATGTGCATGATCATATAGAGTCCCAACCTTCAGTTTCGAGTGATAGATTGATTGTTGTTCACAATATCCCTCAAGTTCAAATGGATGTTGATCAACCACCAATCATTGAGATTCCACAAAATGTTGATATTCCAATAGATCAAATTGATCATCAAATTCATGAAAATGATGAGCAATTAGTTGAACAACATAATCCATAAGAAAATATTGATCCAACATTAAGAAGGTCTACTAGGACAAGAAAATCAGCTATTTCTAGTGATTACATTGTGTATCTACAAGAATCTGACTATAACATTGGAGTTGAGAATGATCCTAAAAACTTTTCATAAGCCATGAGTTGCAAAGAGTCAAATTTGTGGTATGATGCCATGAAAGATGAGATGAATTCCATGAAAAACAACGGTGTTTGAGATCTTGTAGAGCTACCTAATGGGATGAAGGTCATTGGTTGTAAATGGGTATTTAATACCAAAAGGGATTCATTAGGTAACATTAAGAGATACAAGGCTAGACTCGTTGCTAAGGGATTTACTCAAAAGGAGAGAATAGATTACATAGAGACTTTTTCTCCTGTATCTAAGAAGGATTTTCTCCGTGTCATCCTGGCATTGGTTGCATATTTTGACCTTGAGTTGCACCAAATGGATGTGAAAAAGTCTTTCTTAGTAGTGGAGGAGGAGGTTTATATAAAACAACCTGAAGGTTTCTTCTCTAATGATGGTGAGCACTTGGTTTGCAAGCTTAAGAAATCCATATATGGTTTGAAACAAGCATCCCATCAATGGTATCTTAAATTTCACGGGATAATTTCTTCATTTGGATTTGTTGAAAATCACATGGATCAATGTATATACCAGAAGGTTAGTGGGAGTAAAATTTGTTTTCTTATTTTATATGTGGATGACATTTTACTTGCTACCAATGTTAAAGTTTCTACATGAGGTGAAATAATTCCTCTCTAAAAATTTTGATATGAAGGATATGGGTGATGGATCTTGATGTCAATGAAATGGGTGATGCATCTTATGTCATTGACATCAAGATCCATAGAGATAGATCTCGAGGAGTTAATAGGTCTATCACAAGAAACCTATATATCAATAAAGTTTTAGAGAGATTTTGGATGAAAGATTGTTCATAGAGTATGGCTCCCATTGTGAAGGGTGATAAGTTTAATTTGAGCTAATTCCCTAAGAATAATTTAAGAGGGAACAAATGCTTAATATTCCATATGCTTCCACTGATGGAAGCCTAATGTATGATCAGGTTCGCACACGGCCTGACATTGCATTTGCAATCGGAATGTGAAACAGATATTAGAGTAATCCATATATGCGAACCAAAGACTACATGTTTATGTATATGTATATGCGAACTGAAATTTTAGAGGTCAAAGGTTACTCTAATTTAGAGATTGCGGATTGCGTTGACTTAAGAAAATAAGCATCCAGTTACATTTTCATGTTAGCCAGTGAAGTTTGTTTCTTGAAAAGCGCAAAGCAGACCTTGACCGTAACTTCCACAATGGAAGCTAAGTTCGTATTTTGTTAGTTTGTATTTTGTTTGAGACTACATCACATGGTGTATGAATGAAGAGTTTCATTTTGGGTTTAAAATTGTAAACTCAATTTTTAGACCACTAAAGATACACTGTGACAATTCAGCTGCGATTTTATGGCTAAGAATAACAAAAGTAGAAGTCGAATTAAGTATATCGACATTAAGTATTTAGCCGTAAGAGAGCGCATTAAGGATCAAATAATTATTATTGATCATATTAGTACTGAATTGATGATTGCCGATCCTTTGACTAAAGGCATGCCACCGTCAAAATTTAAGGACCGTGTAGAAAAATAGGACTTGGTTCCTATATTTGGTTTTCGTTGTAAGAACGATTTTTGGTTTATGAAACTCTATATGATATTTTCTCATGTTATAAGTTCTAAGGTGTACGTACAAAATTAGATTTTGAGAAATATCGTTGAAGTTTGGAACTTGAATAAACATAAATGTTATGAGTTTATTCATTAAGTTATATTTAAGTTTGGTTCCACCTTATGATTGTATACATTCAGTTTATTAATAAAACTTTTATATATTATATAATTTTCTCATATTCATGCGCACTTTAGTTTTGAGAAAATATATTTTATTTTGGACCAAGAATAAACATATGGTTTATTCATTAAGTTTTATTGTTACCACATTAAGTATATACTTGAGCAATTAAATATGTTGTAATACATAGATGATAATACTCGCTTTTAGAGGAACTATCACTATGATTCGCATGTTTGTTTCTTAAGGAAGGTACTTGTTGACTTATTTAGGTCAATTATTAGATCCTATGGACCAAGTGGGAGAATGTAATAATTTGTCGGTTTTACTTTATAAATTATTGTTAATAAAACCTCACTTTTAATGGTCCATAGGTTATGAAAGTTTTGGTTGCTAATTAGTCATAAGATTAAAGACAATTAATTGGGTGGTAATGGCTTGTTTATTCTTGATGGTAGAATCAAGCATATATAATATAGTCTTTGGTCCCTAAGCTTGCTTTCATTCCATTATTCAGAAATATATACACCATCTATATAGTTGAGAGTAAGAGCTTAGAAGACTCAAAGACTGTGCATTCACAACACTGTAACAATGGCTGGAGGTAATTGTTTAAGTTCCTATTTTCCGCATTTGGTTTATTGATCTTGTTGTTCTTTTGTTGTCAGGAACATAAGATCAATTGAATTAATCTTACAGTTGCTCATAGTTTAATTAACGCAACCGTCTATTCAACTAGCTAGTCTGTAAATTTTGGTTGATGTACCGTATTGAATAGAACATATTCTAATTAATGAAATGCTATAAGCGCATTGTAAGGGTTACCAAAATTGAGAGTATGAAATATTGATAATTATAAATTAATTAGGTAAAATTGATAGATGTGAATGTAAGAATTAAATAATTAGAGATCGATATATTATATGAAATTAGAACACACTTACTTGATAAGATGAATCATAATCAATCATTACCGGAAGAATCAGACAAGGTCTTCCTTTGCCTGATCACATGCTCGGGATCTGAGGTTCTCAATGGGGCAAACCTTAGACAAGCTTATTAGTCAGAGTGACGGCAAAGGGGACCTAGCCTATCTATTTATAAGATACAACCCTAGCCATACGGCTCATCATGTACACTAGAAGTTGGGCCTACACTTTGTTTCTACACAAATCAGAATTAGTGTCCAGAAGCCCATTATTGGGCAACATCATCAAATGGATCACAACAACATCAACCCGTTTTTATTAAAACCAAAACTCACAATTGATTGCAGTCCATAGAATATTAAAAAATATTATAACATTCTCCCACTTGGACAAAATCAATTGTGTATATTTAATTTGAAGAAAGTACTTTGAAAACGACTCTCGGGTTGATAACATATTTATTAACGTGGCCACAATGATCCCAAGATGCAACATCTAATTAAGACTTCATCCAACAAAAGTTAAATGATATCGAATAATAGCGATAATTATATCCTTATTGATACAACTCCCTTCCATGGTTACAAATACCACCAACTCCGTCGACTAGTCATCTGTGTAGAGTGTAGCGAGAAAATGATATGTCTGTGATCCAAATCATACTATCATTTTCTTCGTCAGTCCTCAATTTCCCTCAAATGCCTTAAAGCCAGAGAAATTCTATGATCCATAAGATACCACAAGTCCAAGCTCCAAAACAATGTTGACTACCGCGGTATAATGATCTAATCAACATCGAGCTCCAATTTTAGACATAATTTCTCTCAAATGCATCAAAGCCAGATAAATTACATGGTTCTTAAGATACCATAATACCTTAGCTCCAAAATAGTGTTGATCACCGGTTAAGTGATTCCGTTAACACTGAGCTTAATTTATTTATGTTTACACATAATGCCTCGGCTCCAAAATAGTGTTGATCACCGGCATAAGTGATCCAAAATAACACTGAGCTTTAATTTATTTATGTAATGCCTCAGCTCCAAAATAGTGTTGATCACCGGCATAGTGATCCAAAATAACACTGAGCTATAATAATTTTATGTAATGCCTCAACTCCAAAATAGTGTTAATCACCGGCATAGTGATCCAAAATAACACCGAGCTTAAAGTTTTCACATACAGCAAGGCACAACATCTTGCATAAATTATATCTTGAATCAATTTTGACTAAAAACCCAAACAATATTTGTTAATATGCATATGAAAACTTGAATTATATATATGTAGATAAATCTTTGATATGTATCTCTATAAGACCATAATACATGGTTATAACAATAACCAAAACTTCCAGTTGAAGAAAGGAAAAGGAACATGTGAGTAAATATATACCCATACTTTGTAAAACCACACATTCACAAAATTACACAAGCTCAGTTTAAACCAAACCAGCAGTGACAGATGAGAGTGAATAACTTTATTTATTTATATTTGATAAAAATAATTTGAACATTATAAAGGAGTTAATATAAAATTCAAACTCCCACTAATCAAATACATCAAAACAATATTAGTTATCTCCCACTAATCAAACATATTAAAAGAACTCACAGTGTACGTGTTTGCAATGTACTCATGAAAACAACGGATCTAAGTCTCTTGATTAAGAAATCAACTTATATAAAATTTTAACAAAATCAGTGTAACACTCAGTTACATTAACTTATCAGGTCTCTCCCACTTACCCAAATGTTCCTTCACAATTTTTAAACAAAATTTCAAATCTTGCTTCCATTTCTTATAATTTTAAGATGTTCAACATTTCAATGGAAACGTAACAATTATATGTGGAGAAATTCATTATTGAATCAAAACCAAAATGTATTAAGATTATCATAACAAGGCCAATATAATAGTGCAATCACCTTTGGGCAGAATGCACAAACTAAGGTCAAAACCTCAGTCAAAACCTCAAATAAGTTAAATATTATATAGACAAGATATAGCTCAAAATCAAGAAGCTATCACAACGAGGCCAGTATAATAGTACAATCACCTTTGGAAGTTGTCACCTTTTGGCAGGCAAATTCCTCCGTTCAATACATTCTCCAATAACTTCATCTCAAATCAATTTTTAATTATAACATATAATAATCACCTTTGGACAGAAAATCATGTGTCACAATTAAAAACATTTCTCAAACTACAAAGAAAATTTCATCAATCAACATAAGCGGTCCCACTTTGATGGTAACGGCCTATACTAACACACAAAATCTCTTGTATAGGAATCAATATTTAAATAACATTCCTCAAACTACAAAGAAAATTTCATCAAATCAATAATATAAGCGGTCCCACTTTGATGGTAACGGTTTATACCAAAGCATGAAATCTCTTGCATAGGAATCAATATCTCTTGTCAAAATACGACTCAGTAAAAATATGCATCATTTAAATGCATCTAGACTGGTCACTAAATTATTTTAGTTTACATTCTCAATATGTTTTAATCCATTCAATGCGGTAAATTGTATAAGAATATCACCATATATTATTTGGGGAGAAAGCTCATTACTGTGAAACAGTCAACTCATATAATATAATAATTAAATAATTTAGGAAGCGGAAAATAAGAGACTTCAATTTTAATCGATTGAAGATATAAAATAAATAGTCCTGAACCTTTATAAATAACATAGGACTGTATTTTCTCAATTTAAGTCTCTATAAACATTTATAAATAGTTGACATGTAAAACTCTCCTACTTGATAGAGAATTATAGTTGAATTGTCAATCCATGATTTTTCAAATATTTAAACAAATATTCAACTATTTTCTCTATCACACAATAAACATGTCAAGTAATGTCACACAAATCGGCATGTCCACTACTCACATTATACAAGGAGAATTGCAATCCATTTTAAAAAGTTTTAAAAAGAATAACATATTGCATTTTATCCAGAATATAACTTTCAAAATATTGAACTTAAAATACTCCCACTCAATAGAATAAAATTTTAAAAAATGGAGTATATAACAAAAAAAATTAATGATTATGTAGAGAGTTTCTAATATTAGAATATTCTGAAAAATAATAACACTTTCATATATAATTGCACAATTATTATTTCAAAAGGAGTAGATAATATTGAAAACGAATTTCTCCTTATGTGCAATTATATAATACAGTAAGTCACAAGAGGATAAATAGTTGCAACACTAACCTCCAAAAAATGTGACTTTCATCCTTGCAAATAGAGTCAATAACCTTTGATTGATGACTTTACGACTATATCAAAAGCTTTTTGACGGTGTCACCTCGAACATCCACAAATCAACGTCAAACCATTATATCATGATAAAAGACTCTTATAATAAACCAATACAAGGATAATATAATTTTCAATTACCTTAATAATTGCTCAAAAATTTCTCTATTAATATTTCATAATTGAGCAGTATTCTCAAAAGAAAAAGTGGCAAACACCAATTAGCAAGCAAATCATCAACCAAAGAAAAAAAAAACCATCAAAATAAAAAATTATCATCACATAATTATCATACAAATCTGGCATATACATAGCCTAATGCACAATACTTGATCCTATCCCGGATCAACCTCAAACAAAAATTAATCCTTGAAAACAAACTTTCAAGTGGTTTGGCCATAAGCACCAGTCGATTAACAGAACAAAAGAAGACCAATAAAATCTTGAACTTGAGACAAACTGAAACTATACATAAAATGCAAAATGGTCAACAATTTCATTAATCGACATACATGGAAGAACACCACTCAAAATATAGTTCAAAACCAGTGGCATGATTGTGGTTTCCAGTTTAACCAACAAAACTAAAACAACAAATTGCCAAGGCTCACATACTTTCCAATTGTCTCAAAATTGCCTAAAACAATTATTTCAATAATATTTTATAATTGAGCATGCCAATAACAACAAGACAATATATAGATAATATTTGGTGTCATAATTAACTTAATTGAGCCTGAAATAAATTCTCAATTACAACACTTTAACAAAGTAATTCACAAGTGTTAGAATTTTGAAAAAAAAAAATTCTTAAATAACATTTTAGGCTCAAATGTCATATAATTCTCATATTTAATCAACACCAAATATTTAAAGATTTCACAAATTAGTCTCTTTCCCAAAATCAATCAAGAATATAATTTTAAAAACACTCAAATATTCTTGTACCGAATATATAAAAAAATTGGGAATACATGTGAAATCATAATTTTATTCCATAAATAAAAAAAAATATATATATCAAATCGACTTATTATGAAATAAAATAAAATCTTGGAGATTTTTGTTATTAATAGGTAACAAATTTTCCACAAAACATTGCACCCAAAATTGAGAATATAATAATTAAATAATCTGCATTAAATGTTTGCCACTTGTTAACCACCTCAGCGGTGTACCGGTACATATCCACGTAATATGTGTACCGAAGAATTCACCATAAAATAAACCTGTTTGTTATTATTTTATAGTAATCTTTTATTTTATATTGTTAAAATAAAAAATGGAAATTGAAAGACCGTAAACCTAAAACAACATCCTTAACTTCATTCCGCCGTCGCACACGATAAGCAAAAAACTAGAAGATCTTTCAACTTCGATTTTCTTCAAAAATACTATACCTTTCTAAACAAAAATTAACATCTTTCAATTTGATTTTCTTCAAAATACTAGCCTTCTAAACATGTTTATGACATAAGGATCTATTATGAACATTCAAGACAACAATAAGTTGAAACTGTCCATTTATAAAAAAAAAATTTAAAATTGAAACCGACAGAATCATCTTTATTAACATAAATATTTGCTTCTTTGCATTTCAGATTGTGAAAGATGTGAATTTCACAGTCCATCAAGCAGCGGAAAAGGGGATCACTGATTCAATGAAAAACTATAGGATGTCCCAAAACATTAAAAAGCATGACAAAGATAAAAGAAGAATCAAGGATGACATTTGCATCGTATCATAACTTTCTGCAACAAAATAGTAAACAGATTCATTGATTCAACCATTACAAATTTGATAAGCTATCTCATAGTCATAACCCACTTAAGATAAAACAAAATTTTAATGATGTAGCTACATGTAATTCTACACATAATTTTGAATACTCACGCAAGGTTGGTGGCGGCAGCGGCGTGACGATGGATGTACCTGAGTGAGAGGAAGCAGATCACAACGAGAAGTCAGGTTATAGCGGCAACACGAGTGTGGTTCTATGTTAAACACACGTGATTTTGGTGAGAGCATGTGATGCAACGAAGCTTCCCTTTACAAAACCAAGTGAAACTAACAAGAGAGAAAAGTAGATTATCAAAAACAAAAACAAACAAAAAAAGAAGAGAGAAAAGTCCAATTTCCCCAAATGTTGAAAAACCCTAAAAATAGAAGATTAAAGAACAGGGAAGAAAGACAAGAAAAACCCTAAAAAACATTATTTCGTCCGTGAAAGATAAAACCTACAAATAAAAAACTAAAGAGCAGAGAAGAGAGACAAAAAAAAATATTCCTAAAAGCATTATTTCGGTAGTGGAAGATGATGGAAGAAGAAACATTCCGTGGAGAGAGACGGCGCCGCCGGGATGAAGCAAAAATTGAAGAACATAGAACAAAGAAGATAGAACACGAGAGAGAGAGAGAGAGAGAGAGAAAGAGAGAAAGAAATATGTTTTGATCTTTTTTTGAAATTACTGAAACATGTTTTAAGATTTCTAAATTACAATTATTCCTCTTGGTGTCATTTTAAAATTTTTGTAAATTAAGATAGTAATTTAGAAAACTCATGTTTAAATAAGTTTGAAATGACATGTTAAATTATCATTATAAGTGGACCAATTATAATTATACATATCAACGGTGTACCGATACATGTCCACATAATATGTGTACCGGAGTGTTCACCTTATTTTATTTTTATGGCAACAAACAGGTTTATTTAAAAAAATTATGATTTGTCTTGTTGGTATGTATTATGGTTTGTCAATGTATGATCAATGGGGCAACCCAAAAAAAAAAAAATATGATCAATGGTTTAAATATGTCGGGTTAATTTTTATTTAACTTTTTTTTATTGAATAAATTTTTAATCTTTACAAAATTACGACCTTTTAAGTGCATGTTTGGAATAACTTATTTTTGAAAGGACAATTAAGTCTCAACAAATTCTACTGATTGTGATTTTTCAAAAAAATAATTCTACCGATGGTGACTAAGAAAATCAAATTTTATCTCAAATAATTCAATTCCACTTAATTGGAATGAGACACATAGAATTCAAATTTTTGGCAATATAAAGGCTCGATATTAACTAGTTTGATTAACAGTTACTCAAAAAACCTAATTACCAGGAGCAAAATTATTAAGTCTCTACCAATTCTATCGGTAAGAACCAAGGAACTAAATTGACCAAACTAAATTGGTGCGCCCGCTTAGTCTTCTTGAAATATCTTTGATGCATGGCTCGAAACTTGTTTTATTCACGTAATGTACATATTTTCGAAGCCTTCGGTGATCATACAATTAAGCCTCAACTAATTAGATTAACTATGACTTAAGAAAGTTAATTCATATGAAATCATTGCTAAGTCTCAACTAATAATGTTGATTATGACTAAAGAAATACAAATTTCTAGGTCAAACCCTTCAATACTCTTGTAAACATAGTTCATATGTAAACCTAGCTAATTATACTTACTTTCATTAAGAAATTCAAATTTTTTCAATCAAGTCATTCAATATTGCCTAATTAGACCTACAATAACTCATGAATTTAAATTTCGATAATCAAGCATGTCTAGGATAGAACAATATAAAAAGTTCATTCGCAAAACTTTAGCATTTTT
Source organism: Trifolium pratense (assembly GCF_020283565.1). Classification (NCBI taxonomy): domain Eukaryota; kingdom Viridiplantae; phylum Streptophyta; class Magnoliopsida; order Fabales; family Fabaceae; genus Trifolium; species Trifolium pratense. The sequence goes on along the minus strand of NC_060064.1, from coordinate 23,986,350 downwards.
CAAAATGACTATGAATTAAATATGACATTTTTACATCAAAATATCAAGATAAAAGTAATGAATATTTTGACATAAAATTCAAATTTTGAGCTCCTTATTTTTGGACAAACTTTTTATAATGCTCTATACATATTTGCAAAAGAATGATAATCAACTTAACAACATCACTAAAATTGCATGCATAAAAGTTTAGTAGGGATGAAAATATGATATTTTTTTATGAAGCTGAAAATTAAATTTAATAATTTTACAGAGACTAAAAAATTATTTAATCCTATAAAATATTACGAATCACTAAAAATTAACCGTATTACAATAAAATAGATATACATTAAAAATTATAAGTTTTTTTTTGTACAAAAAAAGTAAATGTATGGTTAAACGATAAATAAATAATAAATTTTATAAACTAATAAATTAAAAAATAATTTGAAGGATACATAAGGCTACACATTTTAATGACCCATGAATTAAAATATTTGAAGGATACATAAGGACGCACATTTTAATCAAACGGTAAAAAAATTGAAGGAAACACATTTAATTTTGATAATTTATGAATAAAAATATTTGAATCTTGTAAAAAAAAAAACTAGGTTCAAAGATTTGATGCATGTCTTGATTTATTGTGGAACATGATTGATGATTATATTTATGTAAAGGATATATTTGCAAATATTAAAAGGTAGTGCTTAAAATAGAAAATTTAATATAGAAATAAAATCTGCATTAAATGTTTGCCACTTGTTAACCACCTCAGCGGTGTACCGGTACATATCCACGTAATATGTGTACCGAAGAATTTACCATTAAATAATTCTCAAATAAATTAATATAAAATACCATATGGTAATTGGTGAGTGCATGTTTGCAATCGGAACAATATAAAAAAATTCATATATGTGTCCAGAATCACTATTTAAGGTTCACAAAATAAAATAACGTGAAACAACATGATTCAACAAGAGGGCTTGTACATGTTCCATAACTATCAGTTCAATGAAAACTATTACCAAAGTCAATAAAATATCATCAAACCGTAGTGTTCATATGAATTGGAAATTAACCAAAAGCCTATTCAGTGGAAACCATTGGGCAGGCACAAAATTATACAACAATTCTGTAGCTTATAGGTCACGAGATTTCAGTACATGAGACAAAACCTCATCATATATAAAAATTAATAATAACACATTCACAATCAAGTAGATTTTATCCTTCAAAATTTCATCGACAATAACTTTAAATTATAGTTCATGTATAAGCCGAAAACATGATGATTCTAAAGATATTCACCATGCACAAAATATTGAACATAAAATTTTGAGAAAATATCTCTCTGTCCAAAAAATCCAAAATAGTAAAACTTGATTATAGCCTGAGCCATCTTATAGATGAAAACTGAATTCATGATTCAGGAAGACACAAATATATACAGTATTAGCTGAAAAATTATAGGGTCTTATATATGGAAATAAATTGTCCTAGATGAGATTTAACTTCATCGATCGCTTGAGGTTATAATATCAATATATGCTACTATTGTTTTGCATTTTATCATTAGGGATTAAGGAGCACATTTACATGTTTCACCAATGCATTTTGGAACATATGAATTTATGCAAAAAAAAGAAATCACAATCAGCATCCTTTGTAACAACATCCCCATTTTCTTAACCAGTAGAATTATACAATCAGAGACTTTTTAGTAACAGAAATAATGTAAAATAGAATAGAACCAATGAGAACTCTTTATTCAAAATTTAGTCCCCACCCTGCCATGTCCTTATACCAACACCAAGACCTCAAGTCATTTTCATTTTTCTGAGAAACACAAGTCAGAGGCTTCATTAATTCCTCACACTCTTTTCACTCTTTTTTCTGAGGTGTTCCTTAGGTCTTGTTTGCTAATTAAGGGTAGTAAGTCAAACTCATCAAATACTCCTTTTACCTCTCCCAATCGTGCTCTGTTCTTTCTTTCTCTAAGAATCAATTCTTTTACTTCATAAATTTCAGATGCAAGCACGTACATAATTAAGTCCCTCACACCTCAAGCTTCAAGGTAAGTTAAGTTTCAGCCCTAATCCTCTCCAATCCCTCTCTAATTCGTGCTAAATTCCTCTCCATTCAAAGGTTATATGCTGTTCTTGAATTGCATGTATGGAAAATCCAACCCAACACAGTTATTCTTGAATATCTCCTACTACCTCTGTTCCTAATTATAAGATTCTGTTTGACAAAAATGTATTATTCATTTACTTTGTTTTGATCGTATTTTTTTAATAATATATAAGTGTAAATATTAGCAAGTAAGATCTTGTCCAATTTGTTTTGATGAGTATTTTCAAAATATTAAGTTTTTATAATTTTTACTAATAAACAATTAAATATATTAGTGGTCAAAATTATACATTAGCGTGCGTGTAGTGGTCAAACATAGTCTTATAACTAGAGACGAAAACTAATTATCTATCATGTGTCATACATGGGAAAACGTTTACTAATAGACAATTAAGTTTTTATAATGTAGTAGTATGTTTTAGTCTCTAGAAAATTAAGAGCTTTTAGAATTAATTTTTTAAAAAATATTTATTTTTAGTCTCTATTTACATTTTATTAGGACTATTTTGAGGACTAAAAATATCTATTTTTTGTAGAAAAAATTAAAATAATAACTATTCTTACAAAATGTAATATTATAGAGAGGTAGCGAAACCTTGATATTAACATTTAATAATTATGAGGATCATTTTAGAATATTGATTAAGTGGAGACCAATGTTGATCTGGTACTTCAATTTCAAATAATAATTATATTTTTCTTTTCTTTTTCTTTTGTTAATATAAAATTTGGGGCAAAGGGATGAAGTCACAATCTAAGACAAGAAAGACCTTAAAATAGGTTTAAGGGATTGATAGCGGCACATCTTGTTGTCATCCATTAAGTGTAATTATCATATATATATATATATATATATATATATATATATATATATATATATATATATATATATATATATATATATATATATATATATATATATATATATATGGGGGCTGCTAATTTAGACCCAGTTGGGTCTAAATTAGCAAGGTGCACCTTTTGAGTTGGACAAAAATACCCATTTTTTAATTTTTTGGAAGAATAGAGCAACAGGGGCATTTCTGTAATTTTCTGCAATTTTACACGCGCCCCCCACTTCTTTTTCCCCCCCCAGGACACGTGTCACGCGATTACAGGCCAAAATTCACGCGCGTGCACCACACGCGCCGACAGGCGCGCGTGGGTGGAGGATGGGAGGAGAGAGAAACTTTGCTTTTGAAAAAGGCAGCCACGTGTCACGCTATTATTGGGTCTGCGTGATTTTTTTCATTTTATACTTTAAACTCGATTATTTCGTCGTAAATTAATTTTTTATTTTTTAATTTTTATACCAAAATTCATAATTTTTTTTTCTCTACAAATAGAGACTTGGTTTGTTTGATTTGGACACCGAAAAAAAAACGCAATTTTTCACTACTTTAAACTCGATTATTTCGTCGTAAATTAATTTTTTATTTTTTATTTTTTATACCAAAATTCATAATTTTTTTTTCTCTACAAATAGAGACTTGGTTCGTTTGATTTGGACACAGAAAAAAAAAACCCAATTTTTCACTACCTTAATCTCATCAAATAACTAATAATCAACTTACTGAAACCATTTTACCAGCAAAATGGTTTCAGATTACAACTCTCTGAAACCATTCTACCAGATAAATGGTTTCAGAAGCAAACACAATTAATAAATTACTCACTGAAACCATTCTACCAGTAAAATGGTTTCAGAATACAACTATGTGCAACCATTCTACAAGCTAAATGGTTTCAGAAGCAAATAACTAATAATCAACTTACTGAAACCATTCTACCAGCAAAATGGTTTCAGATTACAACTCTCTGAAACCATTGTACCAGATAAATGGTTTCAGAAGCAAACACAATTAATAAATTACTCACTGAAACCATTCTACCAGTAAAATGGTTTCAGAATACAACTATGTGCAACCATTCTACAAGCTAAATGGTTTCAGAAGCAAATAACTAATAATCAACTTACTGAAACCATTCTACCAGCAAAATGGTTTCAGATTACAACTCTCTGAAACCATTGTACCAGATAAATGGTTTCAGAAGCAAACACAATTAATAAATTACTCACTGAAACCATTCTACCAGTAAAATGGTTTCAGAATACAACTATGTGCAACCATTCTACAAGCTAAATGGTTTCAGAAGCAAATAACTAATAATCAACTCACTGAAACCATTCTACCAGCAAAATGGTTTCAGATTACAACTCTCTGAAACCATTGTACCAGATAAATGGTTTCAGAAGCAAACACAATTAATAAATTACTCACTGAAACCATTCTACCAGTAAAATGGTTTCAGAATACAACTATGTGCAACCATTCTACAAGCTAAATGGTTTCAGAAGCAAATAACTAGTAATCAACTTACTGAAACCATTCTACCAGCAAAATGGTTTCAGATTACAACTCTCTGAAACCATTGTACCAGATAAATGGTTTCAGAAGGATTTCGGTGTCCAAATCAAACGAACCAAGTCTCTATTTGTAGGAAAAAAAAAATTATGAATTTTGGTATAAAAAATAAAAAATAAAAAATTAATTTACGACGAAATAATCGAGTTTAAAGTAGTGAAAAATCGCGTTTTTTTTTCGGTGTCCAAATCAAACGAACCAAGTCTCTATTTGTAGAGAAAAAAAAATTATGAATTTTGGTATAAAAAATAAAAAATTAATTTACGACGAAATAATCGAGTTTAAAGTAGTGAAAAATCGCGTTTTTTTTTCGGTGTCCAAATCAAACGAACCAAGTCTCTATTTGTAGAGAAAAAAAAATTATGAATTTTGGTATAAAAATTAAAAAATAAAAAATTAATTTACGACGAAATAATCGAGTTTAAAGCATAAAATGGAAAAAATCACGCAGACCCAGTCATATGCTGACACGTGGCTGCCTTTTTCAAAAGTAAAATTTTCTCTCTCCAGCTTATAATCTAGTGTGGCGCAGACAGGATGGTAGGATGATCTGGGCTGTCTGATCAATCAGACAGCCTTAATGAGATCACATCTTGGCTGTCTGATGGAAATCAACGGTCTGTAACCATGGTCCTTCCGTACGCGCGCGACACTGGATCCACGTCTATTAATTTTTAAGAAGGTGGGGGCGCGTGTCATTATTTTTTTTTTTATGTAAAATTACAGAAATGCCCCTGTTGCTCTATTCTTTCAAAAATTAAAAGAATGGTATTTTGGTCCAATTGAAAAGGTGCACCTTGCTAACTTAGACCTAACTAGGGTCTAAGTTAGAAAACCCCTATATATATATATATATATATATATATATATATATATATATATATATAAATTTTTTTAAATAGTTTTTTTATGAATATGAGATTTTTTATTGATGAAATTCTGGGTTTTAGGTTGAAGATGGATGAATATTGAGTTGATGAAGATGAAGATAGATAAAAATTGGGTTGAAGAGATGAATGAAACAATTTTTTTTCTCATTTTTGTTTTAGTCCCTAACAAAATTAATTAAAATAATTTATTTATGATGATTCATCAAAACCTTGCCTAGTCAGGCTCTCTTGAACACGGTGTCAGCCAAACCATATGTCACAGTCTAATATAATGACAAGATTAATGAGGGACGAAAATCAATGGGTTTAAATTTTACAGGATAAAACAGACGTTTTTTTTCTTCAAGGACTAGAACTTAAAAAATTCGCTAATATTTGAAGGATGAAAAACACATTTTGCACTTTCTATTTTTTGCCCCTATCTGTCATGAAATGCTATAGAAAAATAATAATATAATGTTTCCCTATTGCTATTGAGCTAGCTAAATAGGCAAATTGATTAACAACAACACATTTTATAATTATAATTATTAATTATAAAATGGTTTATTGAAGATCTATAAGTGCCAAAAATATTTATTTAAACAAATAAACAAAACTCAGAACTTTTACAACATAAACTGATCAATAAATTGCTATCTATAGCAAGCTTTGTAAAAAAAATTATGGCTGAAAATATTAAGTTTGTTTATTTAACATTCTTTTTTATTTCCTTGTTTCTTGTTGTAACTGACGTTAGTGGTAAACCATTTCGTATCCTTTCAAACTTTCTTTGATTATCTTATACAAAATATTTGAACCCTTATAGTAATATTTGTTTCATATTGTTTTTTTGTATCACAGCAACGTATAGATTTTGCACGGAGGATCATGAATGCTTTTATGTTGTTTGTTTAACTCCTTATGTTGCAAAATGCTTTTTTAACCTTTTTTGTACATGTTATCCTCCTTCGTAATATGTTAGGTCAGTGGTAAGAAATTGATATCGTGATTTCAAGCGACAAAGTTAATCACATCTAAGAAAATTGTAAAATGATCATTAGAGTTATTGATATACTACGTATTAATAATAGAGTTTTTCAATCATGTCTAAATTTGCATATGTTAAGAAGTTTAAAATAGTAAGTTTGTACTGAAACTTCACTATAAGAAAGAAACACTTTGCGCCAATTTCTTCACTTGTCTCTCTAAATTCTTTGTGCGCTGATTTGCTCTTTGACTTTCCTCCCGTGCAAATCGAGCATCATCCTCTGCAGCATTTGCTCTCTGCAGAACTGCTTCCATCTGTGCAGCTATCTCAGCAGAGGAATTAGTTGCAACCTGAGTACTATATGCTTGGGTCAGAGAGGAAACACCTGGCTTGTAATGCTTGGACATGTCGCCGACACCATAGAGAAGTCCCCGGTTCTTAACCCAGCAGATTCGGCCCATAATTTTAACCGAGTTGCAGCGTCAACCTCTTTGGTGCCACTACCAGATGCCTCCCCTACTTGGGAGACATGTTTTACCTTCTCTTGAAATGATTCCTTTTCAAATTTGCAAACACATCATTGATATTTCAATCTACCACTACTTGTAAGTTGTATATCAGACAATAAAATAAATAGTATAAATAATTAAAGATTAAGCAACAAAACAATCAAGTACTAAGCAGTTCTAAGAAATAGATTTAAGCAAATATGAACACTCAAAAAATTACTTTATGTTGGAAGAACATTTTACAATGGGGAATGGCTCTATGCAGAGAAGTGAGAGGTTTTATCAAGTGGTTTAATTGTGGAAGCAGACATTGCCTAACACATTTGTTTAAGCAAGTGTCATGATCCCTGAAAAAAATTAACATTAGATAACTAACAAAAAGTCCACAATCTCAAGTATAAATTAAATTTACTAGCCAAAATATAAACCTAACCATATCAAACAAACCTTCAACACAAACTCCCTAGATACCTAACACAATGAGCATGATAATAGTTGAGAGAACACATAAATAAAGTTTTTATACCAAAAATGTGCATTGCATGTCCACACATACTAACTTAACAATATTACAATTATCAAAAGATCATAACAACATTAAACAATATGAAACTTAAATACATTATTTGAAGCAAATCAAATAAAAATCAAAGTTATGTGACGTCCACTTAATACACTTACATAAGTTTTCTTAGCTCTTTCATCCATCGATGAGGAGTCCTTCTTCTTAGAGTGAAGTCTTCACATAAACGTTTGACCCCTGGAAGTTAAATGATGATACTCTAAGACAACTGAAGAGAAAATGGATGGTTAAATATAGGAGTAGTAAAAAAGTTACCTTATATTTCAAGACTTGTTCCTTTTGTTTCTCTTCGAACTGCTGGTGCAAGATATGCTCACGCTCAGCCTTCTTCTGTGCCCAGGCTACATATAGAATCTTTTATTTTATTCATCTGCGATTAATTGCACGGAGCAACTGTGTATCACTACTAGTTCTAGTCATAATTAAACATGCAACTAATTGATACCTGGAGTACAATCTCATTTATTTTCAATTGATACCTGTCCTATATGTGAGCACGAAATTGAAACCGAGAGGCATAGTTTTTTCGACTGTAACGACAGCAGAAGCGCATGGCAGGCAGCAGGCTTAACACCGATTATTTCACAGCATATGCAGAGTTTTACCACGACAAGAGAGTGCATTATGCACATATGCAGCGAGACGAACAAGAACACGGCCAGAAATGTTGCAATGCTAATGTGGGTGTTGCGGAACAATCACAATAGCGCGGTTTGGAACCAAACAAAAGAAACGGGACAACAGTTAGGTGTGAAGGCAATGTGTTTATGGAGTGAATGGGATGCTGTCCAAGTGGCCCGAAACAGCAATGTTCAAGCAGAACAGCAGCAACAAATAACACAGTGGCAACGACTAGCTCAAGGGTGGTACAAATGCAATGTTGACACGGGGTTTTATCATGAGAATGGGAAAACAACGGCAGGCTAGTGCATAAGAGATAACATGGGAAGGTTTGTGCTAGCAGGGAGCTCTTGGATACAGAGAACAGTTTCTATCATTGAAGGAGAGGCACTAGCTTTATATGAAGCAATGAAACAAGTGGAACAAAGAGGACTCTCCAATGTAATTTTTGAAACTGATGCCAAATGTGTAGCAGATGCCATTCATGGAGTGTACACCGGTGTGTCTGAGTTTAACATTATTATTAATAAGATTAGATGTATGTTGTCTTTACGTTTTGACTTTGAGGTGAAGTCTATTAGGCGACAAGCGAATACAATTACACCTGCCTTTGACCAATTGCTGATGTTTTACAGGGTTTACTTGATCATCTTGAAAGGATGGAGAGGATTTGCCCTTTGCTTCAGCTCATTTTACCCCTTCTATACTTTTTGAACATCCCTAACTTTTGCCTAGACCGCTCTTTCGAGTTTTCAGTCCACCGGGATTATATTTCCTTTTTTGATGCCCCTAATTTTTGCCTGGACCGCCTTTTCAGGTTTTCGGTCCACCGGGACGCTCTCTATTGCCTAAGCCGCCCTTTCGGGTTTTTCAACTTAGCGAGCTTTCTCCTTTTCTTATTTCCTTTTCTTATTTCATTTTTCCTTCGGGGGTTGTATCTTTGGCTGCATTAGACTGAATATTTTTCATGCTAACGAAACATATATAGCCAGAGTCTTTATGTAGCGGAACAGACTGGAAGTTGATCGAATTGAATTGAAACAGATAGGACCTGAGCATTGTTGTGGCAAGTGTGAGGTGAGTTAAGTCCCACATTGCTTGGAAAAGTGGAGGTTGAGTATTTTATAAGTGAGAGGACCCATAAACCTAATGACTTAAGGTTATGTGGTGTCCAACTCACTTGTATGATTGCTCCGAGCCTAACATGGATAATCCCCCAGCTGTCCTTTCGTGACCCAACAGGTTTGTTCAAGGTCCAAAAGATGTCGTGAATTGCTCTTCTTTCCCGTATTGCTCAATCATACAAAATAACACTAGTAAAAGATATTTTTCAGTAGAAAATACATTACTGAAAAATATATCTTTCGGTAGAATATATACCACCGGAAAATTAGTTCACACTTGTGTTTATTTCTTTACCAACTTCCCTCACATTTGAAACTTGGTCCAACATGTTGCATACAAAGTTATACCAGAAGTCCTGAATTTGCTTACAGTAACACAATTTCGGCGTTATAGATGTATATTTGTGTGCTGACCTTACATTGCATATATTGTTACAGGGATTCAGGTTATTTGGTGTCTAAATTTGGTCATTTAATTTTAGTAGGTATAATGTGTATTCATCTAGTATTGTCTCTCACTTTTGTTCTAATACTTTTTCCTCTTGTGGTGATGATTAATGATGCAGATGCATATAAAAGAGGAATTAGCAACTCTGAAATTTGACTCTTTTGGGTCTCATGATGCTTTGGCATTTAACATCACTGTATCTCGGCATAATATAACTACTATTTAGATATTTTTGTTGAATTGTTAAATTTTTAGTGACTACATAGAAACAAGGAAAACCAACTTATATGTATGCAAAAATTGCTAATTTTGCATTCACATATCTCTTGCTTTTCACTCTCATGGTCTTATAATATTGATTTTCACTCTCATGCGACTATGTTTTCTCTCATCGGGAAGCTCTGATCTCTTGCTTGGACGGATTTCCTTCTCCATATACTAAGGGAAGGTAATGAATGTGTTGGATTGGTCAGCTAAGTTTGCGAGTTGGGACTTAGAATGTCGATGCTCTAAAGATATGGACTTAGAGATTTTGACTATATATTGTTATCATATTACAATTTTATAATAATATATATATATATATATATATATATATATATATATATATATATATATATATATATATATATACTCCGTCCCATAATATAGGCAAAAAAAAAAATTTCACACTTATTAAGAAAAGTAAAATATGATAATTTCAAGGTTGACTTTTTGTGTGTTTGTTGAAATAAGTTTCATGGGAAGATGTAAAAACAGTTTTTATTGGTTATTGATTATGGGGAAAAGAAGAGAGAGAGTAAATTAAGTAAAAGTTTATTTTGAAAATGATAAAAGTTAGTTTTTTTTGCTTATAATTTGGGACATGAAAAAGTGATTTTTTTTGCTTATAATATGGGACGGAGGGAGTATATATATATATATATATGTGAGAAACTAATGTAGATTAATAAGCTTAAACTACTAAAAAGTTAATAAATTTATAATTTAATCAAAGTAAAATTTTTAATATATAAATAATAATAGTAATAAAAATATTATTCATATTAACTTAAATAGGCCGGCCTAGTAGGCTAAAATATTTTTTTAATAGCCTGCAGTCTGACCTATTTAACTAAATAGGCTTATAAAAAAGCCTTTGGCCTGAGCCTATGTAGGCTAGGCCTTAAGGCCATGTAGGCCGGTCTGGCCTATTCCCTCCTCTACTTGAACTTGTACATTATTACTTTTGAAACAATAAATTTTTTTATATCAATGTAAATTTCTAATTTTAGATAACTTAACATATACTTTTAGGACACATGTTAACATGACCATTTAACAAATATAAACTTTATATCTTTATCGTTGAATTAAAAATTTATAGGCTTAAATATGTTAATAGTCCTTATAATTATAACAGATTTTGATATTAGTCCCTACAGTTATTTTTGCTTGGTTTTAGTCCTTACACTTTATAAAAAAATTGTTTTAAGTCCCTCCGTTAGTTTGAAGTTAAAAAAAAAATAAAAAAAAAATAAACTAAAAGGAGTGTCACGTGGCCCACACTAAAATGATTTTTTGTTATAAATAAAATAAAATAAATATCAATCCTGTTTTAATTATTATTATTATTAGGCAAAATTACATTACAGGTCATTTATCTTATTTTTTTGTAACAGTTTGGTCCTTTATCTTTTTTTTGTAACAATTTGGTCCTTTATCTTTTTTTTTTGTAACACTTTGGTCCTTATCTTATTTATTTATAAAAAATAAAGGACCAAAGTGTTACAAATAAAAAAAGATAAAGGACCAAACTGTTACAAAAAAAAGGACTAAAATGTTACAAATAAAAAAAATAAAGGACTAAAGTGTTACAAATAAAAGATAAAGGACCAAAATGTTACAAAAAAAAGATAAAGGACCAAAGTGTTACAAAAAAATAAGATAAAGGACTTGTAGTGTAATTTTGGCAAAATTACATTACAAATCCTTTATCTTATTTTTTTGTAACAGTTTGGTCCTTTATCTTTCGTTCCCTTTGGTTCAAGTCCGTCTCACCGCCTCCCGTAACATCTCCGCCCCTCATCCCTGAAATGCACTGTTTCACGCGGACCGGATTTTCAACTTCGAATCAAAACTATCGTTGTGAAATTCTTTCCAAAAACACCATCACAGGAAAAGTAGCCACCAAACGAAACCTTGTTGAAAACGTTGTAGCAGTTCAATCAAAGAAAGATTCAATTTTTAAAACAGCCCACAAATCACTCATGTTCGATTTAGCTTTTGTGTTCGTGTTTATGTTTTGGGAAGCTCGATTTGGAACATTTTTTCCTTTTGGGAAGCTTGTTGAAGTTTTGTTCAAAAATATAACTGCAGAATTTGTGAAGGTTCTATGGTGTTGGTGATGGCGAAATTTTCGTTTTGTGGTGCTTGTGTGTTGGGGAATAAAATGAAGTTAGGTGGTATTGATGGAGAAGATGAAGTGGGTTGGCCATGGTAGATACACGATGATGATGAAACTATTGCAGTGATGGTGAAGTTGACTTGCCGTGAATCTAGGGAATTCTTTTATTTAATTTTTTATAGTTAATATATTTAATAAAAAATAAATATCAATTTTAAAATAGATTAGAAAACATTTGTTTTTTTTTTTGTTACGGTTAGAAAACATTTGTTAAAAATAGTATAACTTAAAATGACTTAAATGGGCCACGTGGCATGAAATGATTGGGCCACGTGGCACATCGTTAGTTTTAACATTTTTTTTTAACGTCTAACTCACAGCAAGGACTAAAAGCAATTTTTTTTCAAAATGCAAGGACCAAAATCAAACAAAAAATTTTACAGGGACTAATACCAAAATGTGTTATAATTGCAGGGATCAATCACATATTTAAGCCAAATTTATATCATATATATTATTTTAATAAAATTTTAATAAAATCTAAAACGATCAGATATCTACTCAACCAATATTAACAATATTTCATGAAAAAGCATAAGACATTTAATAAAAACACAAGACATTAATTTTTGATGAATTTCAATAAGATATCAAATTATTTTAAATTTTAGTAAAATATATATATATATATATATATATATATATATATATATATATATATATATATATATATATATATATATATATATATTTTGATAAAAGTCATTAAAAAAAATTCTGGTTAAGTGGAGTGTCCAGGGTTCAAGTCCCGAACCCCTACGTATATAACGCAATGTCTTTATCAACTAAGTTATGGTCATAGAGATAAGTCATTAGTAATTGTTTTAATACAACCTCAAGTGAAAGATGTGCACAAGTTTTAAAATATCGTACCTGCATTATGCAAGGAATAAGAAATTTTAGGAGTTCAATAGATAAGAAAATTCAGAACTCAGGGTGAAAAAAAAATGTGAATTTGTATTACTTGGAAACTTCATAATCATAAAAAAAATAAATGGAATACTCAACTCATATGAAAAAAAATTAGGTCCATAATCATTTCAATATTGGCTCAAGCTTGATATAGATAATCAATATTTTTTCTAATTTCTAACAGAATAAAGTAATTAATCAGACTGATGTTTTATATGACTAGGCCTGTTAATTATACATGGCCCCTGAGAGTGAGTAGCAGTTGTGCTATCCTACACAAAACCTTAAAAAAAAATAGCCATTGATCTATCAAAAGCGCATTCAGACAAATGTATCTCGATCCTACATTTTACAAAAACAATAGCACGGCTGCGATCATGGAACAACATTGTCATTAATGACTGCATGGAATAGCTGACATGAAACACCTCTTCGTGTTTGGCGATGTATAAACTTCCTTCCATCCTTTACCTTCCTCGTAATTCTCGACCTGTGTGCATATATAAAATATGAAGGTGAGAGTCTGTGAGAGTGAGACTAATACTATGTGTATCCTCAAAGGCAAAAGACTAATGTTAATAGATTTACTCACAGTATCAACCATAGTCTGACAACCATTAACACCTCCAATCACATAGATGGAATCTTTCACAACTGCAGCAGCAAAATACCCCCTAGCATGATTCATTGTTGTTTTCTCCACCATCCATTTCTCGAGACGAGGATCAAAGACTTCAACACTTGAAACCATTGTTTCTCCATCAAATCCGCCTAATGTATACCTATAAGCGGAATGAAGAAGTTTAAGTAAAGCATGCTTCAGATTTCAATCAAGAACAGAACATTACAGAATAAGAAAGGTAAGTCTCTAACTAGAAATAACGGTAGTTTTATCTATATACAAGTTTACCATGTTAATACCTATTGTTGAGAGTCTAACATTGAATATGACCCGAAATGTGTTTATAAGTGGGAGGCATCTCTCACCTTACAAGCTGATTTCATAGCGTATCCAAGATCAGATAGGAGACCCTCTATCAAACCACTCAAGTAATGCACAATATATTGAGTCTTGTGCATGATGGAGTGTGTTGAGAGTCTCACATTGTATAAGTGAGAGACATATGTCACCTTTACAAGTCGATTCTAACTCAACTCAAATTCAAAGATTTACCAAATGAACCTTACTGCATATATAGATTTTCAGACTAATAATACAAAGATATAAGTAGAGTTAAGTGTTACACACAGGGGCAGTCCGAAGGGTGTACAGGAGGAGACCGCAAAGGGCTCCAAATTTTTATGGACACAAATTATTTATTTTCTTAGTAAGTGTGTGTGTATTAAAATTAAAAAAAATAAAAGGTCAGACTTAGAGAAACAAAACCCTATCAAATTTGATAAATTGTCCCAGCTATGCATATATCTAATAAAAAGTCATAACCTAAATTTGATTCACTATAAATTATCCCAACCTAAATTTGATTCACTATAAAATAGAAACCCTTGAACAGATAAATTTAAGTCACCGTCATTTCAAAAGGTTATAAAAAAAGGGTCATGCTCAAAAGTAGTTAAGGAACTCAAAAGTAGTCAATTTTACATTACATTTTAAAAAAGTTTAGTACACAAATTTCAAGACAACTTTACTACTTTTGGTTTCTTAACGATTGCCTTAGGGACGGTTAGTATTTTCCATAGAAAAAATAGGGCACCAAAAATCTTAGGGACGGCTCTGACAACATATTGCAAAACATCCCAAGGACACTTGTGCAATTCCTCGTTGCTACTATGTCAATATTAAAGGCAATCAAGAAGAAGCAACGATGTCGAACTCACAATTTTTCATTTAGAACAACCATTGCATGACAGCCCCGGTTTGTATTCATGTTTGCTATTTTGGACCAAGCATGTTCCCTAGGATCAAATCTTTCCGCAGACCTGCATTTATGTAGAAGAGTCACTCATATTAGTACAAATGTACAAATATAAATAAATAAAATACGGCTTTGTCTAATAAGAACAAGTAAATAAGTCTTGTACCATACAAGAATTTGTTTTCCACCATTGGATCAATGTAACATCACACCTCATTTGATCCAATGGTGAGACTTATTGATCCAATGGTGAAAACAAATTTGTGCACGGTGCAAGACGTGTCTCACTTGTGTACCATAAGCTTGGCCATTAATACCTATGAAGCATGAATACAGACACAGACACCAGACACGAACACTAACGCGTCGACAACGATAATAATTTGAGAAAATAACATAATTCAATGTAATCTTATGTGTCGGTGACGCGTGTCCGACACTGAGACACGCCTAATCCGAAGAGTGTTTGTGCTTCGTAGTAAAATACATCCAATTATATAAAAGTAAGACATAAAATCATTTTTAGATTAACCATGTTTACAGAATATTTTTTTTTAACAATATACGAATCAATTAAACAGAAATCAAGTTATAAAGCTCACTTTAAATAGTAATTTCCATCATATCCACCGGTAGCGTAAATTGCACCATTGAGTTCCACTGCCGCAAGAGCAAATCTCTGGAAATATGAAGAGCATTCAAGCATTAACTTCAACAATTTTGTATGCTTTTCAAAGAAATTATCCAAATGATTATTTTATTTATTCTATAATGTGACTGAGAAGAACAGACATCAGTTAGGCAGAGCTGTTAGTTCACATCCTAGAAGTGATTCACTCACACAGAAGTACTAAAGGCAATAAGCTTGATTGTGTTACTTGATGCAAGCATATATAAAATTTCCCATAACATCCTAGACCTTAGCTACACGTCTTGTGAAAAATATAAAAATAAAAACAGATGAAGTAAAATGTAAATGAAAAGCAGCATGTAATACAATTAATCCAGTTTTCATGGTAAGAAGCTTACACCTAAAACAATCACATAAACTCTCCCTTTGTTTTTGGTTATCCGTAATTATACCGCCCAGATCTCAATCAAGCAATGAATATTTACCATTTGAAAGACTCATTTTACCTTGTCTAGCATTGAACGTGTGGGGATCCACCGCCCAATGTCAAAATCAAGCATCTCGACTTCTGAGAAGGACTCAACACCATTGCCACCTCCAACAGCAAATATTTTATCGTTCAAAGCAGCACCAGACAAGCTCCCTTTCTTTCGGTTCATAGACGGACACAAGGTCCAGTTATCAGAAATTGGGTTGTATGATTCAACTACAAACATAAGCCAAAAATGGTTAACAGAAACTTTATCTCATTGTAAAATTAACAAATTCAAAACCATAGTAAGATCTCATACCTGAGTCAAACCAAACACGGTCATCTCCACCACCAAAAACATAAATCTGACCATTGAACTCTACAACTGAAGCATATGATCGGAGACAGTTCATAGGCTTGAGAGATTTGATTACATTCTGAGAAGTACAAAACATATCCATGTCTGCTATAGACGATTCTCCATATGAGCCGCCTATTAAAAAAAATGAATCTTTGGCATCTAAATGCAGCTCAGCAGTTGGACTGGTTACTTTCTCCTCAACATTTGTCGGATGAGTATCAAGTGTAGATTCCAACAGCGCACATCGGTCTTTCAGAAGCTTAATTTGCAATTCTGCTTCTATCTGAATGGAAAACAAAAACAAGCCAATAGTGATATGAGAAAAGGCATATTCACAACAAGTGCGATTAAATTCACAAAGTGCACTTCAATAACCAGATAATTCTGCCTCTTGATATTACCAGCTTTTGCTCCAGGTAATTATTTTTTTCAGCTTGCGTTGTTTTGAAATCTGTCAGCGCTTTTATCTCTTGCACCAACTATAGAATATAAATACATCACAAGTTAGTTGCTTGTAAAAAAAAAAAAAAAATATTAGTTTACATATAATGACAGTTAATGAACATTCTCAACCACCTGAGCTATGTCGAATTGATGCTCAAATGGAGAGCTAGAATTCTCCTCCTTCTCAGATGGATAACTGGAACTCTCCTTCTGTAATGGAGAACTAGGATTCTCCTCTTTTTCCTCTGAATTCTTTCCTTCAGACCAATTCTCATCCGCATAAGGAGTATCAGTTACATTGTTATCCCAACTTAGATTCTGATTTTCATCCGGATAAGGAGTATCAGTTACATTGGTATCCCAACTTAGATTCTGATTTTCACGAGCAACAGCCAATTCCTTTAGTTTCATCCATACGAGGTCCTTCTCATTTGGTGCTGCTTCCTCCTTATCAGTCGAACGGGTATCCAATGGCTTAAAGCATTCATCTAATAAATCACTGTCATTGGAACCTGATATCATACTTGAGCGGGTAGAATGATGCTCCTCTAACTCTGATTCAGGCATTTTAAAGGTTTTAGATTTCCAAGAAGGATCATGCCATGGAAGAGGTAGGGATACAGTTGCTTGATTTGTATTCTGCGGAACAAAATTAGCAGGCCCAGAATTAGCAGGGGCGAATGCCAAGGGTTTGGCAGACCTAGCAGGGGCGATTGCCAAGGGTTTCAGCAAGGCAATCAGCCGGCTTGTTTGTCCATGGTCGAGTTCAAACCAGAAATGGTTATGCATGTAGTAGTTCTCGGCAATTATATGCTTAAACTTTTCTTCAGTTAGTGGCCGGCAGTGTAATTGCAGTCGAACACGCACCTTGAAAATTAAAAACAAAAGCATATACACATAAGTTCCTTTTCATGAGTAATGAATAATAATCCATAGTTCCAACAAGAAAGTTTTACCTGAGCCGGAAATTGTGTTACATCTGAACCGTCATTGGTCCATGCATAGCGGTCAATATACATTCTTCCATCACCCGCCGCCTCAAAAATTCCATGAAGCGTCCTGTCACTATAGTTAAACAGGAAGAGAGGCAACCCAGGATGAATGTTCTTCACATAAGAGTAGTGTACAGCAGGTAAGCCTGTTGAAACAAATAAAAGTTCCATAAGTTAGAGTTCACGACCCTAACCAAAATGCCTAAAAAGTGAAAAACTGCGTAACCAATACCAATAACCTTGTGGCATAAAAAACAAAATGCAAGCATCATGTAATCATGTTCAGGTAAAGATCTAAGTATCTAACTTTATAAGTGTTTCCATGTTATTTAGAGTGAATAACACAATCAATTTCAAAATGCTTTGTAATGTAAGTGATCTTTTTATTTTCTTGAAATGGCCAAAGGTAGTAATTAGTTGTTAATCTTAATATTTTTCACCTTCACAGGGACTTAAACCTGAGAGAGACCTTTAACTCCTTAACTCCTTTAACCCTTAACTCAAACAGTTGAGCTACACAACCCCCTAAGTGTTCTTAGATTCATACTAACGAAAACCACACATGCTATTAATCAAAAGAAAAACAATCACATGAAAAATGACTTACCAAATAATTGTTTGTTCAAACATTCGTTAATCGTCATATTCTTGCACCCAAATACGACACCACCAAGTTCATTCTTTGTCAAATTCCTTCCAAAGGATAGATTTGGACTAGGAGAATAAAGCTGATTCCCAGTCAGAGAAGAAATTGGTGTTTTCTTCCTATTCATGATCCTATCATAAGAACAACAAAACTGTTAGTACTTCATTGACAATCTATGGCAAAAACTGAAATCACAAACAAACCTAACTTGTTAATATTCCGATTACGCTTCATCGAAATCAAAAAGTAAAAATCTGGGTTTGGTTTGGTTTGGCTAACAAAACATAAATTTTCTTCCTATTTTTCTTCTTTTCAAATGAAAAGACAAATTTCTTTCTTCACACAAATGTTTTTGTGAAAAAGATGAATACAAAATACTCTACTTAAGCACTTGTTCCAAAATCGCGTTGAGTACATTATCTTATCTTAAAGAGCTATTAAATGAAAAACAAATTTTTTTACCTAAAATAGCAATGCTACTTTAAAAACCTACAAGGAATCATTTTCCTAGAACAGAAAAAAATTAACCATTGATTGGACCACATTTCAAAGAGAAGAAAGAAATAAGAAAGAAGAAACAGTAAAACACAAACCCTTACAAACTTAGAATCAAAATCAAAAGATCATAACTGGCAAGCACTAAATGATGATCAGTATTCAGTAACATGAACATAAAAAAGTAATAATAAACATCAAAGTTTTAAACTTTATTCAAAAGGGTTTAGGTTAAAAGCCTAAAATCTATGAAATGACATGAAAATTTCAAAACTTGACTTAAAAAGTTCATGTTTTTCTTATGATCATGAACAGTGATTTGGTGAAAACAGAAGAAAATGAGAGAGAGAGAGAGAGAGAGAGAGAGAGAGAGAGAACTTACCAGAAGAGGGGAAAATGTGTGTGTGTGTGAGAGAGAGTTTGAACGGAGAATGAAAGGGTGAGTGACCAACACAACACTGAAGACGAAGCAACACAGAGTAGTACAGAGAAAAGGAGGGAGCGGTTTTATTTTTATAATTCTTTTTTGCAACAATATTTTTTTATTTCTTAATTACTCGTTATAAACTCTTGCGTTAATTGAAATAACATATGAAAAAAAGTTATAAGTTAGTAGTAAAAAAACGTTTTAATAAACACCTTTAATTTTATGAAACAAACTTATAAGCTACTATAATAAGCTATAATCTAGCTTATTTGTGTTACCAAACACCTTTAATTTAGTTTTTGCAATCATAAAATGACATAAAAGTGTATGATTATTTTACATGAGTGCGTAATTTTTTTATTAAAAAAAATAAATAAATTAAAATAATAAAATTAAAATTGGAATAAAAGATAAAAAACTATAAGCTATAAATAAACTCAAACGCTATTTAAAATAGCATCTGAAAAAAAAAAAAAAAAAAAAAAAAAAAAAAAAAAAAAAAAATATAAGCTAGTAAAATAAATTTATTACCAAACACCTCTAATTTTATCAAACAAACTTATAACTTTTCTTGAACTAAACAAACTTATAACTTTTCTTGAACTAAACAAACTTATAACTTATTAGCTACTATAATAACCTTAAGACACCCTTACTCTATGAAAAATGTTTATGGGCATTGGGCATATACACAGCTATTTAAAGGTTAATAATCTCTATTGAAAAGAAAAAAAAATGAAGTCTCAAAGATGAATTCTTTCTTTTTAAATAAATTTTTTCCTAAAATTGTTTCATATGTAAATTAAATGTGAATGATCAACCTTTTTTGATCACATAAATTCTCTTATGAGTTAGAACAATTCGTTATTAGTTTCTTTTCTTTGCATTTGCCACAATGGTCAATGGTAATGCAGCTATGCTATACTGTTTGATAAAATTAATTTATTTAATAAAACTGAGTAATAAATAGATTTTTTTTACGGTAAAGTAAAATTGAGTAATAAATAGATGACAAAAGGTGAGGTGACATTGGCAAGTAGGAGTAAGAGGAAGACTCTAATGATTATATGGGTAAACCTATTATGATTCGATCCTCTCATTCACTCCCCTCTCCATTTCTCTCAATCCTCTCTATTTCTCTCTTAATTTTAATCTCTCTCTTAAATAAAAAGTTTTAAAATAATAGTGAGAGAGAGTGAGATTAAGAGAGAGATATAGAGGATGAAGAGAGATTGAGAGGAGAGTGAAGGAGAGGATCCAAATCCAAACCTATTTGGTAGTAATTTGTACGACTAATAGTATATTAATATATAATTAAATATTAAATTTACTTTCTTTACGAGCTAAATAAGAAGAAAAAAAATGTTGACGTAAAGTTGATGAGATGCAAGAGGAGTGTTATCGAGGTAGAACTGATGAGAAGTAAAATGGCATAGTGAGAAGAATCATAGTGTAGTATGAGTGAAACAAGTATGAGAACTAACCAATAACCTTTACAAATTAGTTATATAGGACAAAACAGTCGACGATCTGGTGGTAGGCATGACAATGAGGCGGAGACGTATATTGCATTTCTCAAGCTCGTACCTATAAAGTTCGGGTATCCCATAATTCGTCTCAATTTTTAACGGGGGTGAAAAGTAAAACCCCAAACTCATATCCAACGGGGTTCGGATATCCTCATTCTACCACACCTCTATATGAATTTTGGTTGAGTTTTGGTACTTTCTTTTATTGAAAAAGGGGCAAAAGTCGAAAACTAATTTGTTTCGACAATATGATTTTTTTTAAACAAAGAATGTATATAGGAAAAACAACGTTGTTTAATACTGAACTTAAAAATAAAAACAAAGAGATGAATAGTTTAAGACTTTATTTAAGGGTTTATATATAGTTTGAGAGAGGTAAAATGTAATTAGATATAAGCGGGATGAGTTCAAGGTGGGTATCAATGGTCCGATTACCCACCCCACACATGTCTTTTAAAATCGGGAAAACCCAAACTCAGTCAATTAGATTTTTCCCCATCAAAATCGAGGTCGGACGGACAGGTACCCACGGTTATGGGTTATATTGTCATGTCTATCTGGTGGTATAAGGTGGAGGTAGGGAGAATGATAGTTATATGGGTGCAGGAAATATGAGAAGCCACCAATAACTAACTTTTATCAACTAGTTATGGAGGGCAAAATAGTCGACGATCTGGAGGTGTATAGTGGAGGTGGGGAGAATTAATCACACCCAAATTCAAAAGTTTTAAGCATCTTCTTCAGGTGATAATTGATTTCAATATTGAGTAAATGTTTTTTGGTTGACATCTAAATGAACATCAGATAGGTTAAAGTTTTTTTTTGGTACATTGGCTAAAAAGAAAAAAGACAAAAGAAAACTAAGTTCTAGGGTGGACCATCCTTAAAGCATCAGACAGAAGAATGCTCTTTAAAGCTTTAGGAGGGGACTCCCAAATTTTTATCTTGGTAGTTAAAGTAACATATATGGGATTGAAATTGTAACACGCAAGTCAACAATATCTCAACATTACCAAGTATACACTTAATGTGTGTGTATTTAACAAAATATGACATTGATAATAGTAGGAGGGAGACTGTAATAATATTTAGGTTAAATTGCAGTTTTGGCTCCCTAAGTTTCAGAAACTTGTAATTTTGGTCCCTTATGTTTCAAAATAGCACTTCTAGCCCCTTAAGTTTCAGAAAGTTGCGATTTTGTCCCCCTATGTTTCAAAATAGCAATTTTGGCCCCCCTAAGTTTCAGTAGTTGCGATTTTGGCCACCTATGTTTCAAAATAGCACTTTTGACCCCCTATCTTTACCCCTTTTGCAAAAGATCAATTTTGATCGAGTCAAAGTTGATGTGGCAAGTCACTTAAGTGACTCAGCTGCCACATCAGCATTTTTTTGTCATCTTATAATTAAAAAAACTAAGAATAAAAAAATAAAAGGAAGAAGTCACGTGCATTAATTTTATTTTTTCACTAACACATATATAATCTCAAATCCTAAATAATTAACCTAATCCTTCGTGACGTTTATTCAAAAGGATTTCTCACTATACGTAAAAAAAAAACCCTAATCCCAAATCCAAAAATAGGAAACAATGGAAATTGGAAACCCTTCGTGCTTTTTATTATGTCATTTTGATTATGTTATTTTGATTATGTAATGACTTCTTATATGTAATGACTTGATTTGTTATGTCATTTTGATTTAGAAAAGTGTCTTGAACTTCTATTTTGAATGTAATTTCTTATATGTAATAAGTTTGACTTGTTATGTCATTTTAATTATGTTATTTTGCCTCTGCAGTTTATGCTTAACAGGTTTATATATTATTATGCCACATCAACTTTGACTTGGTCAAAATTGACTTTTTGCAAAAAGGGTAAAGATAGAGGGTCAAAAGTGCTATTTTGAAACATAGGGGGTCAAAATTGCAACTTTCTGAAACTTAGGGGGCCAAAAATGCTATTTTAAAACATAAGGGGTCAAAATCGCAACTTTTTGAAATTTAGGGGGTCAAAAGTGCTATTTTGAAACATAAGGGGTCAAAATTGCAAGTTTCTGAAACTTAAGGGGCCAAAAGTGCAATTTAGCCTAATATTTAATAAAACAATATCAATTTCATCAACAACAAAAAATAGATATATTTACGATCTAGCTCAGCTTAACATTGGATTGGAGCTAGAAAGTACGTAGACCTATTTAGCAATTTAATTTGCATTACTAATAAAATATATCATTAAATATTTATTTATTTACCTTCTTTGCGATCCAAACATCTTCAATCGAGGTGTTATCGAGGTAGAATTGATGAGAAGTAAAGTGACGGAGTGAGGAGAATCAATAACCTTTTCAAATTAGATATATAGGGCAAAATAATCGACGGCCTGATGGTGTAGGGCAGAATGATAGTTAATATGGGTGAAGGAAATATGAGAAGCAGCCAATAATGTTTACCACCTAGTTATGGAGGGCAAATCAGTCCTTGATTTGGTGGTGTATGGTGGAGTTGGGGAGAATCGATCTCCGCCCAATTAAAAATCTTGAAATTGAGTAAATGTTTTTTTTATCGAGATCTAAATGGACACCAAATAGGTTAAAGTAACATGTAATTGAAATTGTGAGACGTAAGTCAATTATTTTCTGACGTTACCAATCATTCGCTTAATGTCTATATTTTAACAAAATAGGAGGGAGACTATAGTATTTAATTAAACAATACCAATTTTCATCAAAAAGAAAATAGATCTATTTATGATCTAGCTCATATTAGCATTAGAGTTAGAAAATAAACCTATTTGGCAATTTGCACTACTAATAACATATACCATTAAATATTTATTTACCTTCTTTGTGATCCAAACATCTTCATCCGAGGAGTTATCGAGGTAGTGTTTTGAGAAATAAAGTGATGGAGCAAGGAGATTCACAATTAATTAGAAAATAAACTATATATGGATAATAGTTTTTTTTTATAAAGCTATTATATAATAGCTATTTTTTTAAAAAATAGCTATTATATACTATATATTTAAAAATTATGGAATATTTAATTTATATCAATATCTATATACTATATATTTTAAGATTATTTTCTAAGCTTTATTTATTGCTCATGTACACAGTACACATGACACTCACCATAATGCACCATACATTTAATTGGCCTATTTAAAAATAATAATTCAAACTCAAATATTAATTTTCATATTTGAAATATTATCATTTCAAATAATTTGTAAATTAAAATTAATATATTATTCTAGTGCATGACTTTTTGATGAAGTTCATAGAGATGAAGATGAGGAAGAAGGTAGGGAAGAAGATGAAGAAACAGTATAAAATTAGTTGGTGATGATGTATTGTTAAGGTCGAGTAGACCTCCAAAATCTAATGGTCTTTTTCTTGAAAGAAGATCAAATGGTTAAAATTAAAATAAAAAAAAAACCACCGAGTTTGGTTTAGTGGTGAGAAATTTGGGTAATATGCATGAGATTATAAGTTTGATTATCTGTTCCATTGTAAAAAAAAAAATTATGAAAGAAAATTAAAAAAATTGTTGAGGTATATGGTGGACCACCAACAATTTTATTTTTTCTGTACATCGCCACCAGCAATTTTAATCTATGTTATACATTTTAGGTTAAAAAATTAACGGAATGGACTAACTTGACTGACAAAGACATAAGAGGAACAAAATTAGTTAAGGAATCAAAATCAAACCAACAATTTAGTTAATGAACAAAAGAATAATTTAGACTATTAATAAGGATTTCTTCTCTTTTTTATTTTGGTTTTTCACCACCGGTTGAATCTGGTTCGGAGGTCAGTTTTGACATCAAGTGGTTCCAGTCCCCTCCGAATCGTAGTTGTGGGAAATCGAACCGCGGTCCTCCCTACCAAGTTCAGCGTCAATCACCACTGAACCAACTAACGATTGATTCTTATTTTTTGTTTGACACGGTAAGGATTTTTTTTTAAGTAATTCATACGGGGTACTATTTATATAGTATTTTTATTTTGACAAAATATATAGTGTGTTCTTATATTGTTTCTACAATAAGCCTTCAAACATATAAAATTATGTGACTTTCCTACCCTTTTTTCATATTAAATATTATTATTTTTAAATATTATTATTTAAATTTAATACAGTTACGATCTAATCCCTCTAATTTTTTAGAAATTATTCAGATCGATTATCCATTCAATCGATACAGGTTCAATTTTTAAAATAGTAGATATTAGTTTCAGATTATCCTTAGTTGGAATCTTAATATTCGAAAAGAGACTCCTTCAACATAGCTTTATGTCAAAATGTAGTGGTGATCGCGATGCGGTTTGGTTCGGTTTTGAGCATAAAAGTCATCCTAACCGCGAGATAAAAATGCATGCGGTTCGGTTTGGTTCGGTTGATTTTTAAAAAGTCATCCAAACCAAACCAATGCGGTTTGGATCGGTTCGGTTGGTGCGGTTTAAAACATAACGATTGTACCGAACAATTTTAAGCATAAAAAAAAAATAAAAAATTGAAGTTCCAAAATAACATTGTAGTACCAACAAAAATTATTTATCCAAAATAACATTATAATAACTTACAATTTTAAATATATAAAAAAATTGAATTTTTAAAATAACATCACGGTACCGATAAAATTTGTTTATTTAAAATAACATTACAACACCAAAATAAAATTTCAGTACAAAAAATAAAAACAACTTGAAGTTCGATTAATTTGGTCGACTGACTTGGTAATTGGGCATGTATATTGGAATATAAATATATTTTCTTTTACGATATTGGAATATAAATATATAATAGTAACTTAATGCGGTTTTTGCGGTTATCCGCGGTTTTTGCGGTTTTTGCGGTTTGCAGTTTTGCGGTTTGCGGTTCAGTAAGAAAGCCATCCAAATACATCCAAACCAAATGCGGTTTTTGCGATTTTCGGTTTGGTTTGGTTCGATTTGCGATTTTACTTTTGGATTGGTTCGGATACGATCACCCCTATCAAAATGGTCATCAAACTCCACCTGAGCCCTTTAACTGAATATCCTTTCATCGGGGTCCAATTTCCAATCTTATTTTTCCACCATAAATTCCTACAGAAAAATGTTAGTAGTATACAATAAAGAATATGATTTTTGTTCCAAATTAGAATAATCCTCTTATATTATTTGTTTTATCTTTCTTTCTTTGATTAATATATTCAGTTTATCATTCCGTACGAGTCAAATGATAGTTACTTACTAAAAACATTATTGAAGGAATTAAAGTACAAACTTCATATTCTTCACTTCTTCACACACTTATAATGTGAGTCAAGTCTAGCCATTAAATTATTAAACAAAAAAAAAAAATTCATCTACTAGCAACATGCAACATAAATGATAAATATTTTATGTCATTCAACTATTTGGTTCATATTCGTAAAAAAAAAAATCTATTTGGTTCATAGTTCGATACACATTTGGGGCATAAAGAAAAAAAAATCAGAAAAAATTAACCTCTTAAATTGATTTCCATAACTCTGAATGATTAGTCTCTATAAATTACGAAAAAATGATGCTTTAATTTTAAGAAAATAAAATAAATTACTTAACCATTTTTTTTAGCAATTTAATTTAAAACACACACAAAAACAAAAAAGAGCTAGTTTAAGTATGATGCCAAGTGGTCTTTCCTTGTATATGGTCTATTTTCCATTTCTTCCCACACAACACAACACAACATATA
This sequence comes from Trifolium pratense, assembly GCF_020283565.1. Lineage (NCBI taxonomy): Eukaryota > Viridiplantae > Streptophyta > Magnoliopsida > Fabales > Fabaceae > Trifolium > Trifolium pratense. The sequence goes on along the minus strand of NC_060064.1, from coordinate 23,959,698 downwards.
TGTGATCTTGAGCCACTACATCTCTGCACATACCAACAACTCTCCCTCTTTTTGTCTCATCCACTGCACCACGCCACACCTCATCAACCAACATGCAAAAGAACACACACACACGCACTATTTTTCATTGTACCTTCATTTCACACACTTGATATATGATAAGACGTACATCCTTTCTCTCTTTTTATGTAAAGAGGCCTAACACATAAGTTCAGGGTATGTATATCTAATCATTTATTTAATACTCTAAAGGCGATAATTATTTTGGGACGGAGGGAGGAGTATGAAGGAGTAGTTTAAAGGTCCGTTTGGTTCTATGGAAGAAAAATAGAAGGAAAAAAAATTTTGCAGATCAATGCATGAATTTAAACTATCTTTTGTCCAAGTTTATGCATCGATTTGCGTAATTTTCTTTCCTCTCACTTTCTTTACATAAAACAAACAGACCATAAGTGTTGCATGGTGCACAAGTCATGAATAATATTATAACAAGACTTTGTCTAACATGCACCACTTGATTAAGTGGTGCATGATGCATAAGTTTTTGATATTTTCATAACGAATACGAATTTTACAAAATTTATCGTTGGATGGAAAATTTATATCGTTTAGATCATCCATAAATTTTTTTGAAAATCATTTGATATGTTATTGAGATCCATCAAAATTAACGGTATTCAATAAAATCCATAAACCGTTAATTTTGATGGGTCTCAATAACATATCGAATTATTTTCAAATTTTTTTAAAAAAATTATGGATAATTTGTACGATATAAATTTTCAATCAAACAGTAGATTTTATAAAATTTGTATTTGTTATCGATGACTTGTGCATGATGCGAGACTTGTGCACCATAGACTTTGCTTACTTATGTATATTTATAAAGTTTATTTTGATCTTTCATATTTTAAAATACCCTATGGAGTATTGAAATTTTCAAGAGAACAATTATGACATATTTATGTGTGTGTTGAGTTTGAAATAAAATTTATCTTAACTATCGCAATTTAAAAAAGAACTACACAAGTTACCAGGTAAATTTTAATATGACCATTTCATCAAGTGGTCCATGGTGGACCAGTCACGAATAACATTATAACGAATACAAATTTTACAAAATTCATCGTTGGATTGAAATTTTAGATCATATAAATCATCCATAGAAAAATTTAGAAAAATTAAAAATCATTTGATATGTTATTGAGACACATCAAGATTAACAGTTTATTAAATACCGTAAATTTTGATGGGTCTCAATAACACATCAAATGATTTTAAAAAAAAATTAAAAAATTTATGGATGATCTATACGATATAAACTTTCAATCCAATAGTAAATTTTGTAAAATTCATATTCGGTAGATCACTTATCCACGATAAACCACTTGTGAAGGTAGTCCACCGTAGCATTAGCCCCGGTTACCATTGATGAGATAGGATTCCTTTGTCCAATTTGATAAGAGTGGACATTTTACCTAAAAAAGGTGCAAAAGCCTATGTCAGATACAAATTCTTTCTAACCTATGAATGATTACACCACACCCACACTACTCATGATTTTATTTTATTTGGTTCCTTCCATTCATCATAGATCAATCATCAATGTTAAAATACATCACAAAAGAATCACATTCCTCCACAACCAACATGTTCATCCAATTCTCCATCCTCTTTCTCCTCTTCACTACTCCCTTTACATCTTTAATCAAAGCAAAACAAGACAACAACAATTTCGTGCATTCATTAGACCTCAAAGAATTAAATTTAGAAAATAAACAAGAGAAGCTAAGCCATTTAAAGTTCTATTGGCATGACATAGTTAGTGGAAACAACCCTTCTTCAATGGTAATTGTTCCACCACCTTTGAAAAACTCAACCACTGCCTTTGGTTTAGTTAACATGATTGAGAACCCTTTAACCTTAGGACCTCAATTAAGCTCTAAGTTGGTTGGAAAAGCACAAGGATTCTATGCATCAACATCACAAAGTGAGGTAGACCTTATCATGGCCATGAATTTTGCTATCATTGAAGGGAAGTACAATGGTAGCACCATCACTATTTTGGGGAGGAACCCTGTTTATGACAAGGTTAGGGAAATGCCTATAATTGGTGGAAGTGGTCTTTTCAGATTTGCTAGAGGATATGCTCAGCTTAGAACTCATTGGTTTTCATCCAAGACAAATGATGCTATAGTTGAGTACAATATTTATGTGTTACATTATTAATTGATCATGCTATGCTATATATGCTACTATGCATTTGAGATAAGTATTATTTTGCTGTCTTAATTATGTACTTTGGTTTTTCTTCTTTTGAGGTCTTAATAAGCATGAAGCATCTACTTACATAAAATTAAGGATGCTATAGAATTAGAAAGAGATGGAGTTGTGTTTTTTCTGCTCAACCCATCTATATATGTTTTCATATAGAATAATGCTAGCAACACACTCTTTAACAAACACACTCCAACACACTTTCTTTTATTGGTTGAAATTCACATGGGTCCCATAAAAAATGTGGACCCATATAACTTTTATGGGACCCATATAAATTTTAACCAATAGAAAAGAGTGTGTTAGAGTGTGTTTGTTAAAGAGTGTGTTGCTAGCACTCCTCTTTCATATATGATATGGTGTATTTGTCGTTGACATGGATATTATACCAAAAATATTTATTATATATTTTTTTTTACCATGATATTAGGACGAATTTTTCATCGTTGTTAGTGATGACTAATCTCCGTCGGGAAACTTATGGGACACACAGGGACGGATCCTGAAACTAACCAAACGGGGGGCTGACCATTTTTTTAATAAATATTACATAAAATTTAATTGTAATTTATATAAATAGGAATCAAATTATACCGATATAAAATTATTTTACATTGATTTATTTATCAGAATTAATTTACACTATAATTATACATAAAAATTATAGTCTATTAATAATAATTATGTGTAAAATAACAACTTTAAATATATAGTATATACAACATTAGGGGTGGGAGGGAGGGGCCAAAGTTCATCCTTTCCACCCCTTGACAAATTTAGGACAAGTCACTATAATTTGAAGGGTAAAAAAAATAAAAAATTATGATGATTTGCTGTCATCTTACAATTTATTCCAAACACTACTCATACATCACAACGGGTAATAGATAGAAAGTCCATTAACTCAACCAGGAGAGTCTGACTCTGAGCCTCTTGAATTGAAATTATAGGGTGCATCTTATTTTTCTTGATTTTTTTTTAATTAAAAACATAGATATCCATCTTTTTTGTCCATAATTAAATTTGTAAAAAAAAATTTGTCCCCAATTAATTGGTTATTTTTCATTGTTCGTGGGGCACACAAGATGAATGTTCTCTCCTTTCCGCCGAATTTTTTTTCATATGCATGATTCATAAATCGAACTCTTGACCACATACTTAAGGGAACCAAAACTCTTACCAGATTGATCACTCTTCACTTTATTTTTACATATACATTCACTTTATATTTATTATTACAGTAAAAATATACCGATAATTAATATGGTAAGAATAGGTAAAATCACCATTTCATTTCTTTTATTTACTCTATTTGATTTTAATATAAGAGAGAAAAATCATTTTTTTAATGTATCTAAAAAATAAATTTTTCTCTTATATTCCATCTTGTCTTTCTTATAAAAAATAATTCACTATTTTTTTCCGACTAAATAGCTGATATACGGATTTATAATATAAACTAAATATATTAGTTATTTAATAGATGTTATGGTGTCGCGTTTCAAAGGGAAATTTTTTGGGATCCTCATCATCCTTAGGACATAATTCTAGTTATGTATGGTGTAAACTCTAGTCTCCCTTAATAGTGTTGAAAGAAGGTTATCGGTGGACACTTTGTGATGAATCTTTAGTACCAATTTGGAATAGTATGTGGCTTAGAGATGAGAGAAATCCATATATAACAACTCCTAGTAATCACCAACCAGCATGATACATGGTTAGTGGAGGACTCAATTGGTAAAACATTATTTTTTGACACAACATGGTAAAATATTTTATGTGGAGGCTTAGGAGAATTTTCTTCCAAATAGACAAAAATCATTATGTAAGGGGGTTGATTGTCAATCCAATCGTGTAGTTTGTAATGACTATCTTGAGGATAATTGACATATTTTTCTATCTTGTGTTGACAATGAAACTTGTTGGAGAAAGATAAATTTGTGAAATAAGCTTGGAAATATTATGAAGCAAGTGGCAGACTTTAAGGACTTTTTTTGTCAAGCTTTGGAGCAATCTTGATCAATGCCAACGGGTGAGTTTTGCTATGACAACATGGAGTATGTGGTATAAACGGAATTTGCAACTTTGGGAAGGCAAGAACCAGACATCAGACCAGGTCATTGCTCAAGCACAAGGAGTGCTCGTGCGTGGCAATGCACACAAGATGGTTACAGTAGGACATCGACAGCTACAACTCAAGTGCAGCATGCTATTTGATATTCACCGCCAGCAGATTATGTGAAATGTAACATTGATGCTGCCAAATTTTTTGCCGAAAAAGAAAACTAGGATGAGAGCTTGTATGCGCAATGAAGGACAATTCATCACAACAATGTCAACTCATATTATGACACCAGCAGAGGCTTGGTCGCTACAACAAGGCATCATGTGGATGCTTGACTATCGAAATGTGATTTTTGAACCGGATTGCAAGACGATGGTGGACGACATCAATAGTTCCAAAGACAAACCATTCGGAGTATGGTAACGCTCATGCTTTAGCAAGAGCAGTTTCATCTCATACTTCTCGCATTATGTTTAACTAGCGGGCCAGACAGGCGTGTTCCGCGTCTGCCTGTGTCTAACTTATGTCTAAAAAAATATTTTATGTTATGATGAGTTTGTTAATAAAAGATTTTTATTGCTAAAAAAATAAGGATATTGTTGGTATTATGAAAAATTGACACAAAAAATATTTGTATTCTCTTTTTATATAGTATAGATGTAGTATTAAGTTGGTAATCATCCATGTATTGGCAACCTATTTGCCACTTATTCACATTTTTATGATTTGAATTTATATTTTATTTTTTTAAATTGATTAGTTAATGGAAGTTGTGAAACTAAGTCAAGGGTAAAATAGGTATGTTGAAAAGTCCATCCCAAACTCACCCATCCTTTTTATATATTGTTATATAGATTATATTCCCAATTTATTGGATTTTTTTTCTCCTGTACCCCTCTTTTTCTGCTAAATTTGAGTAAATACCCTTGTTTTTAAAAAAATTTGCGTAATACCCCTATTTTGGAAGGAATGTTGCCGGAACCGTGTAAAGCACATGGCGGAAACGGGAAATGTGCCATGCAGGGGGTGATGGCGGAAACGGGAAACGTGCCATGCAGGGGTGATGGCGGAAACGGGAAATCCGCCATTGACCGGCCTAGATCAGCGCGCGCGTCAGTCCGCGTCAGTCCTTGCTGCTGTTTATGCAGTTTATGTTTTTTTTTTTTGTCTTTTGCTGTTTTTTTTTCGTTTACATTAAAAAAAAAACTCTTTTTTTTTTAAATCTTAAAATTATTATTAAAAAAACTTAATATAATTTAACACAATAAAATATTATGATACAAACTTAATATATATTGCGAAATATTTTTTATTACAATAGTACTAATAATACAAACTAAAACACTATAGGCATCCACCGGTGCCACAAGGGGGACGAGTACGAGCACGAAGTCCAACTCCAAATATTTCTACATCACCGCCGTCCTCGTTTGGATTATTATCTGGAACTCCAAGAAAATTTATACCTTCATTGCGTGGAGCGGGTTGACCGAAAGCCGACGTTGAACCTTGACCTTGAGTCCACGTTGAGTTTAAATAATTGCCTGATAATTCTGTCCACGGTAAATCTTGAGAGACTTGTTGGGTTTGTTGGGGTTGTGTGAATTCACCAGGTGGAAAATAATTTGAGTAATTCTCATTGAATTGTCGAGTTCCCGGTGATTCGAAGTCGGCGCGGTCGTATCCGAAGAAATTCCGCGTTAGTTGCTGTGGGGTCATAAAATCGGATTCAGTAAATGACATGGTATGTTGGGTAAATGGATGTTGTTGTTGGGTGAATGGTGGTGGATCTGGGATACAAGTTTCTTGTTGTTGTTGTTGTTGTTGGGTATATGGGATGTTGGTGTATTGTTGTTGTTGTTGGGTATAAGAATGTGGGCTATTGGCATATTGTGGCGGCATATCAGGACGTGGACGTGGGTCGTTCAAATAATAATTGTCAGAGACATATGGCATGTAGTCTCTTGTATATTGATGCAAATACTCGTTTGAATGCATCAGTGGTACAACATCGGCAAGATCTCCTTGTAGAGCACGAATATTTCGATGATTCCAGTGTTGGATTTCAGCATGAAATTTGGCGGCCCAATCATGAACATTTTTGCGCATGTCTATCTCATGGTAATGTTCCATGATTTGCGCGTCGTCCCTTGCGACATGATTAAGTCCAAATTGTAATCGGACTCTGTCAGTTTGGTGGTACTCAACAATCCCAAAATTAATGAGATATGTGGTTGCCGACCAACATTCTACGTCCACTGGATACAACGTTTGAGAAATATCGTAAGGAGTCCAAATAAACTGCGAGGTTAAAAAATATATATTAGAGATTTAATAGTGTATGAGTTTAGTATAAAAATAATAAAAGAAAGAAGATAATATATATATATATATATATATATTACCCCAGATGGCTCTATATGATCAAGCATAATATTAGCGGCAACTAAATTGTGTGCTGGATCTCCTTGATAGGCATGCATCTATTAAAAGTGCTTTTGAAAACCCTTCAAATGGATGGAACCACTCTTCGTCGCATGTGTATTGCATTCGACACATCGCGCAGAACTTTATGAGGGCAATCAAAAACAGAAAACTTCGGAAATATGCTGTTAACATGGGTAAATATCTACAATTATGTAAAGTTTTATACAATTTTAGTTGCTCGTACTATATTAAATTAAACATATTTTTTCGACTCTATAGGGTATGCACCAAGCGAGCCTACATTCATGTACTGGCGGCATAAGATTGCGAAAAAAAGTCCAACGGCTTTGGCGTGGGTTGATGATCTCCCGAAACCAAAATGGACGCAAGCATATGATGGAGGTATCCGGTGGGGTCACATGACAAGTAATCTGGCTGAGGCAATGAACTCAGTGTTCAAGGATATCCGCGGGCTACCAATCACAGCTTTGGTCCAAGCAACATATTATAGGATGGCAAAACTTTTTGTAACACGAGGAAAGCAGTCAGCAGCTGTGTTTGCTTCTGGTCAACAGTATACTGAAGCGTGTCAGGAAAGGATTTCAGAGGCAGTGCATAAGTCAAACTCACATGTAGTCAACCAGTTTGATCGGCAAAATTATACATTTATAGTGGAGGAAACTGAGGATCCCCATGAAGGCCGACCAATGGATATTTTTAAAGTAGAGTTGAAAGAAAAAATGTGCGACTGTGGAAAGTTCCAGGCTTTACATTTGCCTTGTTCGCATGTTATTGCTGCTTGTTCTCATGCTAACCTTTCCTATGAACCATTCATTGATGATGTCTACAAAGCTGCCACTGTATTTGCTGTGTATGACAGACCCTTCCCAGCAGTTCGAAACCAGGGTTTGTGGCCTGATTATTTAGGTGACGTTGTTTGCCCCCGCCTCGATATGAAAAGAACTAAGAGAGGACGTCCAAAAAATTCTCGTATTAGAACTGAAATGGACGAGTTCGAAAAAAGAGAGAATCGTTGTGGCTTATGTCGGGTGCCGGGTCATAAGTGTCATGAATGTCCTAATGCAGCCGGACCCTCAAATTAAAAGTAATTTTTTTTAATGTAATTTCTTCCGTACGTGTTTCTATTATGTTATCAATAAATTAATATCATATTTTAAATAACACATATTATTGTCCACATTCATACGATATCAAAAAATAAACTAAAATTAGTAAATTTAGGATTACATCATTAATAGAATTACACAAACATAAAACATAAAATATTGACATAATATGAAAAATAAACCAGATACAATAATTTTATATTTTCTTAATCATTTTCAATCATAATAATTTTTATTTTTATAAATTATTATTATTAATTTCTTTTAAAAAAAAAACATTTTTAAGTATTTTTTTTTAATGTAAACGAAAAAAAAAAAACAGCAAAAGACAAAAAAAAAAAAACATAAACTGCATAAACTGCAGCAAGGACTGACGCGGACTGACGCGCGCTGATCTAGGCCGGTCAATGGCGGATTTCCCGTTTCCGCCATCACCCCTGCATGGCACGTTTCCCGTTTCCGCCATCACCCCCTGCATGGCACATTTCCCGTTTCCGCCATGTGCTTTACACTGTTCCGGCAACATTCCTTCCAAAATAGGGGTATTACGCAAATTTTTTTAAAAACAGGGATATTACTCAAATTTAGCAGAAAAAGAGGGGTACAGGAGAAAAAAAATCAATTTATTGCTACTAATGAAAAATCATAAGTTTACTTGCCTTCAAATGAAACATAGTAATGCAAGTGACAGAGGTGTCTTCGCTTTGTATTCCCGACCATGCAAACAACAACCTTAACAAGATGTTATCAATGGAAGAAAAAATTACTCACTTTTCTCATTCTTCCCCACAAACCCTTCATTCTACTCACTCTCCCATTTTCAACCATTCCTTCATCTCTCTCATTTCAACCAACACAACACACCATTGCCACCATCATCCACACTCTCTGTGACTCCAATCGTTTCACCGAAGCCCATCAACGTTTCTCCCTTTTCCTCTCCTCCGGTTCAATTCCCGATCACCGAACATGTAACCTCCTCCTTGCTCGGTTACTCCGTTCCAAAACCCCACTTCAAACATGGACTCTAGTCAAATCCTTGATCCAAACCAAACCTGGTTTTGTTCCTTCTTTGGTTAACTACAACCGTTTGATGGACCAGTTTTGTTTGATTCATCGACCGTTTGATGCTCATAGATTGTTTTTCGACATGAAGAATCGTGGGCATTGTCCCAATGTTGTTACTTATACCACTTTGATTAATGGGTATTGTTCAGTTGGTGGAATAAGGGATGCAATTAAGGTGTTTGATGAAATGCTTGAAAGTGGTTTAGTGCCGAATTCGATGACTTATAGTGTATTGATTCGCGGGTTTCTTCGGGAGAGGGATTTGGAAAGTGGGAGAGAGTTGATGTGCAAGTTGTGGGAGAGGATGAATTTGGAAGTTGAGTTGGGTGTGAAGGTTGCTGCTTTTGCAAATTTGATTGATTCTTTGTGTAAAGAAGGGTTTTTTAATGAAGTTTTTGAGATTGCAGAAGAGATGCCGTGTGGTAGTAGTTTGTCGGGGGAGGTGGTTTATGGGCAGATGATTGATTCATTCTGCAAAGTTGGAAGGTATCATGGAGCAGCTAGGATTGTTTATTTGATGAGGAAGAGAGGGTTTATTCCGAGTGACGTGTCGTACAATTTTATCATACATGGACTAAGCAAGGATGGTGATTGTATGAGAGGTTATCAGTTGTTAGAGGAAGGAGCTGAATTTGGATTCTCGCTGTGCGAGCATACTTACATGGTATTGGTGGAAGCTCTGTGTCGTGTATTAGATGTGGACAAGGCAAGGGAAGTTCTTAAACTCATGTTGTCTAAGAAAGGTGTTGACAAGACTAGGATTTACAACATCTATTTGAGAGCTCTCTGTCTTGTGAACAATCCAACAGAGCTTTTGAATGTGCTTGTGTTTATGCTTGAGAGCCAGTGTGAGACCGATGTGATTACCCTCAACACAGTTATCAATGGTTTTTGCAAGATGGGGAGGGTTGATGAAGCTTTAAAAGTATTGGATGACATGTTATTGGGTAAATTTTGTGCACCTGATGTTGTGACCTTCACTACATTGATTTCAGGTCTATTGGATGCTGAAAAAGTCGATGAAGCTTTTGATCTGTTCAATAAAGTGATGCCTGAAAATGGTTTGAAGCCTGGTGTTGTAACATATAATGTTCTTATCAGATGCCTATACAAACTTAAAAGACCAAATGATGCATTCAGGATTTTTAATAACATGGCTGGTGACGGCATTACTCCAGATAGTACCACTTATACAGTTATGGTAGAAGGCCTATGTGAATGTGATCAAATAGAAGAGGCAAAGAATTTTTGGCAGAGTGTTATATGGCCTTCAGGGATCCATGATAATTTTGTTTATGCAGCCATTCTGAAAGGGCTATGTGGTTCTGGCAAATTTAACGAGGCTTGTCATTTCTTGTATGAATTAGTAGATTTTGGGGTCTTTCCAAATATATATAGCTATAATATTCTGATCAACTGTGCTTGCAATTTAGGTTTGAAAAGAGAAGCTTACCAAATTGTTAGAGAGATGAATAGGAATGGAGTGATCCCTGATTGTGTGACATGGAGGGTTCTTCACAAGTTACAAAGCAATGTGAGGAAGCACACCTCATCTGAACATCTAACCTTGTCAACAGTTGATGAGGGTGATGACATGGATGATAAAGCCAGTCAGGATAGAAGGAAATGGATTTCTGCTTGTACTTCAAGTGGTGGTAAATCATTGGATTTTACAAGATAACAATGAAGCTTGGTCATTAATCCCTATCCATGGCTGATAATGCATGTTATGATAAAATGTGACATTAGGAATAGAGTTGAAAGAGAGTAAGTTTGAGATTAATTTTGTTAAAGATTATGAAGATACTCGGAGCGATGTCACTGTGCTGAATGAAAACATGCATTGTGGTTTTTATAAAGAATGTGTTGTGCATGTATCAACAACTAGTTTCTGACAAAAAGTCCTTTGACTCTTTAACTGTGAAGCCAAGAGATGAACTTTTCTACACCAAGTTCAATCCATCAATCACTTTGTGATAACTAGCCACAATTGTCATGTCTGATTGGAACTTCGGCGAGATGCCAATTTCTTGTGTCTCAATGCATTGCCGCCACAGAAGCCATCTCTACTTTTAATATTAGTCATAGTTTGGAATTGTGTTCAATCACTTCCACCACATGATTTGAGTTCTTTCACTGTGAAGTGTAAGATGGTACAAACTGTAGTTTGAATTGTACGTGCATCTACCACTACTCGACCGTGAATAAACACGTACTTAGGCTCGTGGTGACGGTGGAAAATTACACATTAAACCATCACTACAGCGTGGAAAGGAAACAAAAGGAAAAAGAAACAGAACATCGTATACTCGCATGAATTGCATCTCTCTAGCATCAGCTTGAAAATGACAGCTTAGTCCATGAGGAGGAGTCTCAAAACTCTTCAAACAATCATGTTACCTTTTTCCGACCAAAAAGTTTCACAAGCATTGCCCTCCCTAAGTGTACGAACCAACTTACAGTTCAATCTCAATCTGACATGTTGCAGATGCTTTGGTTTATTGCAGCATAACATTACATAGTCTGATCAGGATCTGAACGGATAAAAAGCACATTTGTCTTATCGGAATGAGAGAATAAATTGAGTTTAGTACGGTAACTGGTGATTTTCAGTTGTAGGTAGGAGTTCTTAAAAATGAAGAAACTCTGATCAGATTTTCTGTTGTGAACATTGCACTCAGCTTTGAAACCAAAATTTTGTGAACAGGCACATGCATAATTTTCCTTCCTGTTTTTTAATTGTGAACATTTTTCACTTCAACATTTTTCACTCAGTTTCATTAGTTTGCCTCTAAACCTTTTAAGCCAAAATTTGGATACATGCATTTAACTTATAACACAGGTCTTGTTTTCCTTAGGAATCATAACTTTGTAATATTTCAGCACAGCAACTTCAAAATCTGTTTACTTGTGTAATTTATTTATTTATTTTTTCTGACGAAGCTGAAACTTTAACCTTCAATGCTATCTATACTATCACAATTACATGTTCTTTCATCAGTTGCTTGCTGTGTTTATTCATACAAGAAAAGGAAAACAAGAAGCTTTGCCCTCTCTCTCCCAGAAAACAGCAGAAAATACAGTTTGTCGATTTGTCAAGTGAGTTAAAAGTTTCACATTAGATGAAAAAGTAGGTGTTGAGCAACATATAAGTGAGATGATATGTGTAGCTATTGTCTTAAAGTTTTGGGTGATGATGTGGTGTTCAAACCACTTATAGCCTAATGTGATGATCATCAGATTCCTCTTCCCCTCGGCCCTCGCAACTCAACAAAGTTTTAACACAATTTTAAACGGAAATCAATTGACTAACATAAATATTTGTACATCTATCAGTGTCAAGTAACATAACAAAGGAGATGTAGAATAAAAAATATTGCAAGAAAAGTCAGCATGATGACCAAGTGAAGCAACGTAATCAGCACACATTAGCATTCACCTCAAAGATTTCGAATGTAACACTGCGAGTGATTAAAAAAAAATCAATTTATAGAATTATACAGTGTGTGTCTGTGATTGATGGATAATGTCGTAACCCCTCAAGTGGCCAAATAAAATATGGTATTGGACAGTGGCTAAATTTTTATAAGGTTCATAATTTTTTCATGCAAGGGGGCGCAAACATTGGGTTTGAGTAAAAAATATTGTCACTCGCTACTTAGGGTCCGTTTGGCCTAACTTTTTTTCCTCTTCTTTTTACTTAAAAGTAAGAAGTTAGGCCAAACAACAATTTCTAAAAGCTATAGTAAAAAAAAAAAAAAGTTTCTAGGCTCAAGTGGTTAATGAGCTTCACCAAAAAGGACGGATTTCGGGAAAACCCGGGTTCGATTCCTGGGTGGAACAATTTCTTGGCCAGACTTTACTTACCTCGCGGCCGACCTATGAACTACTAAGGCCCCTTTCCCCTAGAAACCAGAGGGTTATAAACCAAAAAATAAAAATAAAAATATAATAATATATTATCAAATATATCTTTTAAGTTTTAACCATATTATAACAACTTTTAAATATTTTTTTACAAAAAAAATTAAAATTTACCAAACAACTTTAACTTTGGTTAAAAAGTTATTATTTCTAGCTTTATGATTAAAAGAGCTTCTACTCCTAAAAAAAGCTAGGCCAAACGGGCCCTTAGAGTCGGTTTGGTTCGAAGCAGATGGAGGGGAGGGGAGGTGAGATAATATTTTTAATAAAGGATAATTTTGGTAGAAACTTTATCTCAATTATTTTTATTTTTTATTTTTGTAGAAACTCTCTCAAATATTATATATACTCTTTTTTTTAAACTCTCTCAAATATTGTTTTTTTAGAAACTCTCAAATATCTCAAATAAATTTATTTTTTTTGTAAATCCTTAGGGTTTAAAAAAAAAATAATATAATATTTGAGATATTTGAGAGTTTTTTCCAAAATTACCCTTTATTAAAAATATTCCCTCACCTCCCCTCTATCTAATTCAAACCAGAGTGCGAATGGAGTCCACTTCCTAAAAAGTGAGGGGTTGCGTAGGGATTTTTAGGGGGTGGAAAAAAGTAAAACTCAAAAAAAAAAACCAAAGCCCATTAACCAAAAAAGAAGCAATTAATTAATTAATTAATTAATACGTCTCTCTAAAAAAATCTCAACTTTCGAACCCTATTTTCTGTTTCTCGTCTCTGCCGCTGCAACTCCATCTCACTGTCTTTCCTAACAAGGTCTCTTATTCTTCTTCTTACTCACTTTCTTTGTTTTTTTTTTTTTGTGTACTGTGTTCTGTTAACGTGCAAGTATTGTCTTTTAGTTTTAACTGCATGTGTAGGGTTTTATTTGAATGTTGAAAAAATTGAATTTTTTGTTTATTCATGTTGTTGGGTTATTAGTATTGTAAGTAATTGTTATTGTTATTGTTATGATTGTTTTGTAGAAGTTCAATAAACAAAAATGGCAGTCACATTCTATAACCTTAAATCTGAATCTGGTTTGAAGAAGCTCAATGAGTACCTTCTTACACGCAGTTACATCACTGGGTATGTTATGTTACTTTTTAAAAAAATTTATTTGATTTATTTTTGTTTCTTATGAAATTGTTTTTTGATTTGATTTGATTTCTAGTTACCAAGCTTCAAAGGATGATATCACTGTCTATTCAGCTTTGCCATCTGTTCCATCAGTTGAATTTGTTAATGTGGCTAGGTGGTACAAGCACATTGATGCTTTGTTGAGAATTTCGTAAGTCAATTATTATTATATATTGAAAATTATAATATGTTTGGTGTTTTATGATGATTTAGTAGTTCAAATTATGTGTATTCTTTATGCATTCATTTTTGTTTATATCTTTATAATTTGAAGTGAATTTTGTGTCTTTGTTAGCGGTGTTTCTGGTGAGGGATCTGGTGTTACCGTGGAATCTTCTCTTGTTGCTGAAGAGGCTGTTGCCACTCCTCCGGCTGCTGACACAAAGGCAAGTATTTTATAAACGATTGATTGATACTTGATAAATTGTCGTTGATGTTATGTTTTTGTCTTAGAGAGTTTTAACTCTAGTTGTTGGTTGATTTATGACTGATTGTAAAATTGTATAATGTTGATTAGGCCACCGAAGCCGAGGATGATGATGATGACGATGTTGATTTGTTTGGTGAAGAGACCGAGGAAGAGAAGAAGGCAGCTGCGGAACGGGCAGCCGCCGTGAAAGCATCTAGCAAAAAGAAAGAGAGTAAGTTTCTGTCGTATCATGTATTCAATCATTTGAAATCTGGTCGGATATCAATTTATGGTATTGGTTTTCTGTTGACAATTTCAGGTGGAAAATCATCTGTTTTGTTGGATGTGAAGCCATGGGATGATGAAACCGACATGAAAAAGCTTGAAGAAGCAGTGAGATCTGTTAAGTTGGAAGGGTTGTTTTGGGGTGCATGTATGTTATTTTTCTCTTTACGTTTTTTTTCCTGTCTATTTATATTTATATTTGAACATTGTTGATTGTTTTCATTCTGATATATTTTGTATAATATATGATATGATTCTGAATGACTAGTTTCAGTTTGTTGTATATTCCCTCCCTCGTCCCATATTAGATGATCTGTTTGACCGTTTTACACAGTTTAAGAAAAGTGTAATAATTAAATAGAGATGTGGACTTTTGCTTAAATGGCCTTATAAAGTATCGTGAAAGTAGTAATGATTTAGAGAATATAGTTGTAAAATACTCGTATTGCATTGAAAGTAGTATTGATTAGAGAGTATAGTTGTATAATACTTGTATTGTATTGGAAGTTGAGTAGGTCAAGTGTTTTGGGACATGTTTTTATTCCATCCGGGTCGTCTATTTTGGGACGGAGGGAGTAAGGTGCACAACTAATATAGTGTTATACCATTCACACATTTGTTTTCCACCGATGTGGGATTTAGTGATCCAATTTTGGAAACAAACTTGTGTATAAGACAACACTCATCTCACTTGTGCACCATAGAACTGTCCATTTTCAATAGTACAATAAAAGCTCTTTTCAAATGTGTAATAATATATAACACTAGTCCTGGTTTTGTAGAGAAGTTATTGTCATCTTTACTGTTAATTTTATTTGTTTGTTTTTATTTATCTATACTAGCTATCTTCTGTGGTTCTGATATTAGTTTATTCCTGTCATAGCCAAACTTGTTCCTGTTGGATACGGTATCAAGAAACTGCAAATCATGCTTACTATTGTCGATGATTTGGTTTCTGTTGACAACATGGTTGAGGATTATCTTACCGTTGAGCCCATCAATGAGTATGTTCAGAGTTGTGACATTGTTGCCTTCAATAAAATATGTAAGTAATTTTCATATGTTTTTTTTCATTTGCTTTGTTTTGGTCGTAAGATGCGATGTTAATGATATATTGGTGCAAATCCTGGGCTAATGATATTTCACAATCTTTGTTGCAGAATGTGCAATTCATGTGACATGGAGAATCATAGTAGTGAAAGAAATGTGATGATTTTTGTTTTTTGAAACCTACTTGTCGTTGTCATTTGATGATTTTGTCTGTGATTCCATCATCATTATATGTATTGTTATAATAATTTAAGCTTTAAGAATTCAAGGTGCGACATGTTTTCCAAATTTTGATTCTTGGTTGTGATTTTGCTGATACCTAAGTGTGGAAATAGGCCGAGCCGAACTACTGGGGCTATGGAGATAAAACCTGTTTTTACTTGAAAATATACTATCAAAAGACAAAATGGTTTTGGTGTGAGAAAAGTTCAACCCTTGATATAATTTCAGGTCATCGTGAAATATGAAAGACTGTAATTATGCAGATATATACGTGCAAAACTCATTGACATGCCCATTATGATGCTTAATAATGAGTTGAGCTTAAAATAATATACTTATGTAAAAGAGCTTAATAATGAATTGAGGTTAAATTTTTTTTTTTTTTAACAAAAATTATATATTTATGTAAAAGAAAGTTGTCCAATATATATTTTTGGCTAAATATTAAAATTTGTTTTACCTTTCAGTAGTGAATTCAAACATGTGACGGTAAATTATACTCTCTGCCTTAATGTATAACTTTGATTTCTAATATTCTTAATTATCTATTATTAAAATTTGTGAAAATTTTATATTTTGAAAATATTTGTTTAGACAAATTAAACTATATCTTGTTAACTTACTCCCTTCAGTTAGCATGACCTACTATTATTAGATAGTCTCCTCCGTGTCGAATTTGACATTTGAGTTTACCCCATTTAGGCCTATGGCCTTTGATCCTTGAAGGGCTAGACTAGATCCTACTGAAAAAATTCTCTTCCCCTCTCCCTCAACACTATTTTATCCTGATGGATTTATATTTTTGCCCTTACGAATAAAGTTTGGAAAGAATTTTTCCTACTATTTTTGACATTAAAAATGATATTTAAACTAGGAAAAATTGGAAAAATATGTTCCGAACTTTATTTACAAGGGCAAAATTTTAAATTTAGGAGGATAAAAGAGTGTTGGAAAGAAGGGAAAGAGAATTTTTCGATCCAACTGCTACTATAGCTGTTAGAAGTCTCACATTAGCTAGAGATATGACATAGATAGCTTTTATAAGTATAGTGCAAACCTCAACTCTCAAGCTAGCTTTTGTGGTTGAGTATAGACATCTAAATTCTAATATGGTATCAGAGCCTATCCTAGATCCATTTGTTGTTTGTTGTGGAGACCTCCCATATTTGGGTCACCCGTTGTTGTTGATTCCACGTTCCAGCTTGTTCAGTTCTGGACGTGAGGGGGTGTGTTAGAAGTCCCACATTGGCTAGAGATATGGCATAGATAGCCTTTATAAGTGTAGTGCAAACCTCAACTCTCAAGCTAGCTTTTGTGGTTGAGTATATGCCTCTCAAATTCTAATAATAGCAGACAACTATTTTCTATTATGCAAAATCTTGATAAACCACAAGAATTATTTAGTGTCATGCTATGGAGTATTTGGAAGCGACAAAACAATATAGTTTGGAAACATACTGCTGAAACGAGTCAGATTTTGTGTGACAGAGCTATCAATTTGCTCACGAGTTGGAGGAATGTTCAATAACTACGAAAGTTAATCATCCCAATGTTGTTGGACCCTCCGTCTCTGACACGGTCGAAACCAAATTTAGGTAGGTACAAATGTAATGTTGATGCTTCATTTTCAAATGTTCTTAACGAAGTGAAAATTGGTATTTTTATAAGAGATTATCAAGGTTGGTTTGTGTTAGCAAAGACAAACTGAATACACCTATTCTAGGTGTTGAAGTCGGTGAAGCTATCAGTCAATTGATTTACTTAATTTGGTTAATTATTTAAATTACGAATATGGATTGTAAACAAATAGGTGGTGGATAGGTTTTACAGGAAAAAAACTTATGTCTAAGATCTCGGAGCCATCATTAACGATTGTATACATTTGTTAACTACTAATCTTATGAACTTTTATGTTAAGTTTATTAGAGATAAACCATAAAGTTGCTCATAGTTTTATTAGGATCATTCCATCTTTTAACTAGTTTCGACATTTTTATCGATACTCAAATATGTATCAATAAATGAAATAAGCTCTTTGCCTTTAATTTTTTTTATTATTAATATAAAAGTCATCTTTTGTTATAGTTTGTGGATCAATCCATTTAACTACCTACTATCTAGAGCATATTCAGATTAACATATCAAACCCATTATTTTTCTTGAACATGACCATATCCCCAACTTCGACATTTAAAATCTAGGCGCTAGCTAGCATGGGAAAGGGTGGTAGGTCTCCCACCATGGGAAACTACCCTTTACTCTTAGATCATGAAGGTCTATCATAAGTCATAATAAAGTGTTCACACCATATTATATCGTCTTTCACTAAAATATTTTTTTATCATTACCAAAATCATCTTTTAATTTATATATTATTATTAAATTAATTATATGGTATATAAAATAAATTTAATAATAACATATAGTTTAATAATAACATATAGTTTTATAATAACATATAATTTAATAATAACATATTAAAATATATATTACATTAAAATAAATTTTGGTATATAAAAATTAATTTAATAATAACATATAGTTTTTTTGAATCAATAATAACATATAGTTAATTTAATAATAATATATAAATTAAAAGATGAT
Source organism: Trifolium pratense (assembly GCF_020283565.1). Lineage (NCBI taxonomy): Eukaryota > Viridiplantae > Streptophyta > Magnoliopsida > Fabales > Fabaceae > Trifolium > Trifolium pratense. The sequence continues at coordinate 23,941,107 of NC_060064.1, read as the reverse complement.
TTTGATAATGATACAAAAAATATTTTGGTGAAAGAGGATAAAATATGGTATGGACACTTTATTATGGTTTATGGTAGACCTTCATGATCTAAGGGTAAAAGGTAGTTTCCCATAGTGGGAGACCTACCACCCTTTCCCATGCTAGCCAGCGCCTAAAATCTAAACACCAATCCATGATATAATAATTATCTTAGAAAGTGACATGTGCATCAACTGCAATTCAACTCCATGATAAAGAAATTATGCATAACCATGCTATATAATGCCAACCAAATTATGGGACGAAATTGCTCCCTCAAAATACGACAACTATAGGTTGTGTTCCCTTCCTTTAATTAATTTTGGAACGACAAAATTTGCAAAAGTTTTGTGGCGGTGTGGCAATATCATGTGATACTGTATTTTATTTAGATTTTTCTTTTAGACATAATTTATTTAGATTTTATATTTTGGAAATTGGATATTTTTGTTAAATTACATTTTATATTTGAGTTAAAATTTTATTACACTTTCAAAATAAAAATGGAAATTTTTAAAATAAAAGTAATGAGTTCCCCGAGCATTTGGGGGAAAGGGTGCCCACATAATTAAATGCCATCCTGTAGAGGGCATGGTCCCCTTGATGGTAAGTCAATTATTGTATACTATCTTTTAATAAATGTAAATAAAATTCTCTGTAAAAAATAAATAAATAAAAATTGAGTAAAAATAAATAAATATATAATCATAAATAAAATCAAAATAACTTCGTCCTCGTGAACTTAATTAAGTTAGTAGGGACATCGCATTATATTTATAGAGGTCGTGGTTCGAATCTCGGACACCTCATTTATTTACCTTAAGGATCGATTTTTTAGTTATTAATTACTTGACAAAAAAAATTCAAATAACTTCATCTCGTATAGTTCACTTGGAGGTTATCAAAGACATATGTAAGGTACGCGAGTCTAACTATATCTTGTCCTCAAGACCTAGCTCAGCTGATAAGGCAATTTTTTTTTACGAAGCCAAAAATGTTACTTCATCCATTTCTTTTTAAGTGTCATTTGACTGCAAATTTAGCGTGTTTATAAATAATAGTTCAGTCAATGTATAAAATGTTAGAAATTTACATTTTGTCTGTCAAAAAAATAAATTTACAATTTGACAAAGCTATTGTTTGTTTGCACGTAAAAATACTCCGACGCACAATGAATTTGAAGATCAACATTGTAGCTTTTGTGTTGATGTGCATTGGGACACAAGATTGTAGAAAGGAGACACAATTCCAAACATGGTAAGGATCGCAATGAATTTGCCACAATTTTGACAAAATTTCGATTCGAACCTAATTTTGATAATGTTACCCCTAATCTAAACAAGATTGGATTCTCTTTCGTGAAATCTAGGCTTTGATTGAAAGATAAAAATTTAAAGGGTTAATTACATATTTGGTCCTTACGTTTATTTTAGGTTTTAATTTGGTCTCTTAAGTTTAAAAAGTATCAATTTGGTCCATTACGTTTATTTTAGGTTTCAAGTTAGTCATTTCCGTCAATTTTGTCACACGTGATAGCCAATTTGCATATGTGGATTGACACGTGGCACTTGGGCACACTGACATGTGTACTGTTCAAACGGTGTTAGCGACAAAATTGACAGAAAGGACTAACTTGAAACCTAAAATAAACGTAAGAGACCAAATTGATACTTTTTAAATACAAGATACCAAATTTAAACCTAAAATAAACATAAGCGATTAAATGTGTAGTTAAGCCAAATTTAAAACACGGGGATGATGAAGTTCAATTCAAAGGTGGTGATTTTCACCAATTGTTAGTTGGTTCAGTGGTGATTGGTGCTGAACTTGGTAGGGAGGACCACGGTTCGATCCCCCACAACTGCGATCGGGAGGGGGCTGGAACCCCCGAACCAGATTCAACTGGTGGTGAAAAGCCGAAAAAAAAAAAGGTGGTGATTTTCATTGTACATGAATTTCAGACTCGTGGGAAACATTTCCCAATCTAAACATATACTAATTAATTAATTAATTCAATCTGTCTACTTGATCATGGATCTCTTCATTTTTGCATACACATACATATGATTTATTTACAATTTTTAATAGTACTCCTCCGTTTTCGTATAAGTTTCCAGTTATAATGATAACACAAAATTAAGAAAGTGAATTTTTGCACCTCATCTTCCTATTATACCCTCATCTAAATCTTCAATGAACATTATTATAGGTAATAAATTCTGTTTAAATCTGAATATAATAAGGAAGCAACAAACTTTCATATCATAAAAAAAAGAACAAACTTTCTTTTTTTTAAAAAAAACTTTAGTTTTTCAAATATATATAAAAAATATATTGAAAAAGCTAACAATAATTGACGAAAGATATAATTAACAAATCATATCCTTAAAACACACACACACATGAAGATTCTTTATAAAACTATTTTTTTTTTTTTTTTCTGACAATAGTGTTTGAAACACTTGGTTATTGTATTATTTGGGTAACAACATTGTTAATGTATGTATGGAAAAAATATTATAATAACACTATGCTATTTATATATTGAAATATTTTTCACATTTAAGCCGAGAAAGATTTTGGATTTAAGTGATTGTGTTAAATGTTTGTTTGTAAATTCTACATTTACTAATTTGAATTTTATATATACGACGTAATAAAAAACCCATGCATCGCACGAGTCAAAGTCTAGTTAGAAATGAAAGGAGTAATTGATGATAAATTTAAAGCAAAAAAACTTGCATATATGAGATTTGTTTGATTCACAATATTTATGAAAAAAAATCAATAGAGGGCAGTGAAGAGAGTTTTCGATGGTAAAAAAGAAAGACAGGAGTATTGATGTTGATGAAATAAAAAACGTTGAAAATAAATTAAAAAGGACAATTAAGGAAATAATAGAGGAGTTTGTATGTCATAAATGTAGAATTAATTCTCCCATCATAAAAGCTAGAAATTGTGACTTCAATCAGAATTGATTCTACTGACCATAGAATTGATTTTAAAGAATAGCCAAACATATTTTTTTTCTTCATTTTCAAGATTAAAATAAAACTCATTCTAAGACGTGTAGAATTGAAACCAAACACACATTATTATCTTTTTTGGTCTTTCTCATTTACAAACTAGAGATATCATAAAGAAAAAAATTAGAGAGGATTTAAATCCTATAAAAACATGCTGTCACTTTCTCTCACCTGTTTCAAATCTGCTTTCACACCTTGAGCTTGACTTGAACTTGAACTGCAAAAGACAACACGCCAACTTTTTCAAACCATTGCATTATTACATCAATAATATAAAATTAATACTAGTACCAGTAATAATTTAGATAATAATTTAATAAGAAAAATGCTAAACAGTGCCCGGGGCACTGTTTAAGGAATCAAATATAGTAATATGACATTGAACTTTGTGTAGTCAACGTCTCGAAAGTCTAAAAAGTGTTATTTTCAATTTAAAAATTTTCTTTTTTAGTTTCCTTAACCAGTGCCCCGGAGGCACCGGTTAGCATAACCCATTTAATAATAACAATGATAAATTGGTCCAAGTGGTAAGTGTTTTGGTCGCCTTAAACATATGGTGAGAAATTCGATTTTTGGTTGATGCATACCGAGAAAATTCGGTTGGGACACAAATTCCCCGACAGAGAAAAAAATAAGACTTAATTAGTAAAATGGTCCCTTAAAGATATTTTTGGTTTTAGATTGATCCTTTAAAGAAAAAAAAGGTCCGAATAGGTCTCTTAAAGAAAAAAAGTTTGAATAGGTCCCTTAAAAACATATTCGTTAATCAGTTTGGTCATATTCAGACATTTTTTTAGGGATCAAACTGATTAACGGAGATATTTTTAAGAAACCTATTCAAATATTTTTTTCTTTAAGAAACCTATTCGAATTTTTTTTAAGGGAACAACCTAAAACCAAAAATATCGTTAAGTACCATTTTACTAAATAATGCAAAAAATAACAATAATAGTTTTCATGTGTGTCTTGTCTTTTCTCCCCTTCCTCTATTTCTTCTTTTCTTTGTCTCTTTACTCTTTTTCTCTCTCCTAACCACACTCTTCACTTCAACTGTATCACACAAACAGAGAAAAAAAGCTCTGCACTTTCTCTGATTATCAACAACCTCATTTCCAAATCATGCCAAAATTTCATCTGGGTCTCTCTCAAATCCCTCATTCACCATCAATGGAAGATGAAAATCACTCTTCATCTTCCATGTCATACCTCAGCACACCCTTAATACAAACTCCAAAATATCAACCTTCCCCTAAACCACAACACAAAAGAACCATAGTCACAACATTAATGGAAGCTGCAACTTTCACATCCTCTTCTTTCAAAGAAGACACTTATTACATTTCCCATCTCAAATCTTCAGAGAAAAAAGCATTGCAAGAGTTCAAGAAAAAGCTTTTATCTTCAGATCAAACCAACCAAAATGCTTCCATGTGGGGTGTTTCTTTGCTTAATGGTGATGATATTGCTGATGTGTTACTTTTGAAGTTCCTTAGAGCTAGAGACTTTAAAGTCAATGATGCATTCAACATGCTTGTGAAATGTCTTGTGTGGAGAAAAGAATTTGGTGCTGAAAATGTTGTGGATGAAGATTTGGGATTTAAAGAGCTTGAAGGTGTTGTAGCTTTTACTCATGGCTTTGATAGAGAGGGACACCCTGTGTGTTACAATCATTATGGTATGTTCAAAGATAAGGATATGTATGAGAGGATTTTTGGTGATGAAGAGAAGTTGAACAAGTTTTTGAGGTGGAGGGTTCAAGTTCTTGAGAAAGGAATCAAGCTTTTACATTTTAAGCCTGGTGGTGTTAATTCTTTGATTCAAATCACTGATCTTAAGGACATGCCTAAGAGAGAGTTAAGGGCTGTCTCAAATCAAATCCTTTCTTTGTTTCAAGATAATTATCCTGAAATGGTTGCTCGGAAGGTATCATTGAATAACTAATGTATCTGGTTTATATCGTTATGTAATAATTTTTGTTGTGTGCTTATGTTGTCTTTACTATTTGGGAAAAAGTAATTACATTGGATTCTTTTGTATTTTGGTGTTGTTTATTTGCTTATGTTATTATATTTTGTTGGTTTCAGATTTTCATCAATGTGCCATGGTATTTCAGCATGGTATATTCAATGTTCAGTCCATTTCTGACTCAAAGAACTAAGAGCAAGTTTGTGATCTCTAAAGAAGGAAATTCTGCAGAAACACTCTATAAGTAAGTTTAATAAACCAATGATATTCATGTTCTTCTATATGTAAAGATAAAGATACAAGTTTAGAAAATTTAAGTTAACTTTTATCTAAAAAAGGAATTCAAAATGGTTCTGAGATTCTGAACTTACTCTTTTGTGGTTTTGTCATTAACTTTATTTGTAATTAAAGTTCAAGTTGTCCTTTCCAGGCTTTAGTTTTGCTAAAATGTATCAAAGAAAATGACTCTTCACCTCAAATTTTTTCTTTTATTATTGTTGTGTTTTTATGTTTGAATTGAGGTTGTTGTCTTTTTTTGTTCAGATTTATAAGGCCTGAGAATATTCCTGTTCAATATGGAGGATTGAGTCGACCTAATGATTTTCAAAATGGTCCCCCAAAAACAGCTTCTGAGTTCACTGTTAAAGGAGGAGAAAAAGTAAACATACAAATAGAAGGAATTGAGGTAACAATGAATTACCAAAATTTAAGGTTTATAGTGTCTACTTATAGTGTCTAATGAGAGATTATAGTGTCTACTTATAGTTTAAGGTTTTGAGTTTGAACTTTGGGATACCAAAATTTGATAACATTTTAAATGGTTAGTGTGTGAACTACGATTATACTATTAACTAACTAACCACATTTGAATGTGATTAACCATGATATTAGGTGTTTCAATCTATATGAAGTTCGAACACATGAAATTGTAGTTAAAAACGTTGAAATTTCTAGTTAATAAAATCCATTAGGTGATTAATGAGTTATTCAATTTTGATATGATCATACTCATTAACCACTCATTAGACGGATCAAGTAATTAATAGATAGTTTTCAATCTCAGTCATCGATCTTAGATTGGACGGTTTAAATTGAAAACTGTGTTTTTTAGTGAAAATAATCTCAACATACGACAGTTCAGATTTATTACTACGTCCTGCTGTTACAGTGGGAAATCCTTTTCCCTCATTAGACTATGTTAACGACATATGTGAACTGCGCCATTAACCATTTAAAATATTGTGTCGAGATTTTTTGAAGTTATAAAGCAATTTGCTAGATGAGTTATATATTTTTTGTTAATCAGTTGGTATTTGTTGATTAGAGTGGTGCAATAATAAAGTGGGAGATTGTAGTTGGAGGCTGGGATTTGGAATACAGTGCTGAATTTGTACCAAATGCAGAAAGTAGCTACACTATTGAAGTTGAAAAAGCAAGAAAAGTTGATGCATCAGAAGAAGCAATTCAGAATTCATTCACATCAAAAGAAGCAGGCATAATAGTACTCTCAGTTGATAATTCTGCTTCTAGGAAGAAAAAAGTTGCTGCTTATCGCTATTCTGTCCGCAAATACAACAACAATACACCATCTGATATGCAATTAAGCCTCAAATAGTGGTCACAACAGCAACACTATTATGTTTGTTGTTTTTTTTGCTTGTTTGTGATGTTAACTTTTGATTTAATCTAGTTTTAAAAGGTATTTAGTGGTGTATTAGTAAAGAAGTGAGAAATGGTGCATGATCAATTCAATGAAGAAGAAAAAGCAATTAGTTTGAGTGTTGTGACTTGTGATGAGTTTTGTGAGATATTATTGAATTTGTGTGATAAAATGATCATGTGAAAATATAAAGTGCAGGATTTTGTTTCCTGGTTTGGAGTGTAGGAACAAGAGGTAGTGTGTTGAGTTCACTTTATTTTCCCATGTAACAGACAACCTCATCTGCCAAGGACGATTGTACAATGTGCAATGTCTGTTCTCATATTCATACTATCATTAATATCTGTGTAGAAATTTGTGTCTGAAAAAAAAATTCTCTTACAAAGTTTAAGCATTTTGAATTGCATATTCACTATGCCTTGATAATCTTATAAGTTTGGTGGAAATGTTGCCAGATGAGATATGAGCAAGTATTACAGTAAAAATGAACATTAACTTGTACTTCTTGTGATTTTATAGAAGTTGTGTAGCTTTTGACAATTCAGGACAGGTCATCGTAATTCAGACATATGCAGTAGCCAGTAGGTGGTCCATATTATAATTTTCTGCCAATGTTTATATATACATTGGATTAATCTTTATAATTCCTATTCAATTAGCAGCTTATTCAAAAGTGAGAAGATGATGATAAGCTCATTGCAACACTGTTATCAAACAATAAGAAAATATGAAAGTAATTTTAATTTGAAAGAATGATTGATTTCAAGTCATATAATTTCTCTGATGATGGCGTTTATGGTAAATGACTTAAGTTTGATGAATGCAAAACACTCCAATTGATTGGCCTTGAAGTGGGTGACTTGAATATGTTGTTGGTTAGATTGTCACTTTGGCTGAAGCATGTCGATCAAAGTGTATTTCATAAAAATATGAGAGAGGCGTTTGCGTTATACAACATAAGTTTATGTACCGATACACAAATGGTTGATTTACGTTGTCATCACCATTGCCGCAATACCACGTTATAACACTCTTCTCCTATTTCGGTTAATCTCTCCCCTGATTTTCCGAAACTCACTCTAATCGTCATGCTTTCCAACCGACAAACAAATCGGCAACAAGTCATATTCAGGTCTTCAGATTTTCGCCCCAAGCACATATTCTTCCGTTTGGTGAAAAATTTCAAGATTTTTTATCCAAAAATTTACCTTCTTACTTCCTTTTCAAGTAACTTCAATACTCATGTAATTTTCTCCTTTTCTAAGGGTCAAACCTCTAAAAATCCACCTTAAACGCTTAAATTTAGTTACTTTTAGTGTGAAATAACGGAGTTATCACTCTCCCAATTCATAATAATCTCAATGTCAGAGGTATAAACTATAGCCCTTTTGGCCCTAGATGTAAAAAACAAATCGAAGACATCAGTCATGTTTTTCAAGGATGCACCTTGGCTAAACAAGTGTGGTTTGCATCTCAGCTCAGTGTCAAATTTGAAGAATCTCAGAACCAAACTCTTAGTGACTGGCTACAAGGCATTATCTTGCACGCGCATATGGAAAGCTTGGAGCTAATATGTGCGCTTTGTTATCACATATGGAAAGCAAGAAACATGTATTGTACTACACTAGAAAATAGTCGGGCTGTCTTTCCTCCGTTGTGTAGCTACGCGTTCTTTCCTACACTAGAAAATAAACAAGTTTGACTCATGCTTTTGACTCCAGTCATCAAATTGTACGGACTCAGGATGTCTCGACTCTGATTATCATTCATTAGCTCTGAGGCTTTCTTCAACTTAGTCCAGTGGTCTGTCTTAACTCCTTTTGTCAATAGAACTATCTTTTCATAGAAGATTACATAAAAGCCTAAGTACATCACTAGACTAAAAAACATAATAAGAACATCCACAATGGAAATACTCATTTTTTAGTACTTAACTGGACCCCACGTGTACACATCGCTTATTTATAATTTTTTAATAGTAGTAACAAATAACTACTCAATCCCTCCAACCCAAATATCTTAAAAAGTTTTAAATAGGTCCCACCAATAACACATTCCACCAATAACTATGCATCATTATAAATGGGACCCACAAAAATAAAATAGGTACCACTTTTTATTGTAGAACTAGTATCTATTAGGTACTCTTCGTGTTTTGCTCCAATGGGATCCTTCAAGCAAGCAAGGAATAGTTTGATCGAGTTTGGACACTCAAACCTGTTCCAAGTGGAAGGATATTTTACTAAAAAGATCTCAAGAATGGAGGAATAAAGTCATGAAACTCACTGAAAAGTGGGGTTGGACTCACTTCTTTAGGATAAGAGAAACTGTGTATCATAGGCTAGTGCAAGCTTTTTACTTCAATGCCAAGGTTGATAATGAAAAGAACCTCATAGTGTCGAACCTCAAAGGAGTTGAAGTAAAAGTAACTCAAAAAATTATTGGAAAAATCATAAGACTACCTACTGATGGGTTCATGTTGTATGGAGACAACTGATATACTAAAGCTCAAGTCAAAAGAGATGATTTGATTCAAGAACTTTTCACTGCTGAAGGAAATAAATCAGTTCAACCGCTTGCATCTCTCCTAAAAAAAGGAACATTACGTAATCTTTCACATCATTCACATACATCTTTCCAAGAATGGGAGTCAAAGGAAAAGTGCATGAATTTGATTTGATGATTATGTATCATCTAATCATAGGTATAAAATTAAACCTTCCTAACATCATCATCCAACATATGATGACGATTGCTGCATCTGGAATCAAGAAAGTCATTTTTCCATATGGTGTGAGTGTGACTCTAACACAGATTTTCATTAAATTAAATGTTGATCTTAAAAATGAGAAGAGCTTTAACAATTGCAAGATGTTTTATCTCATACACACTATATGAAGAAAGTTGCTGATATGCCAGAGTCTCTTACTGAGAAAGATCAATCCCCAAATGCCTTCCCAAATCTTACCGAGAAGTATCTAATAGTTTTTTACCTGTTCATCTGAGTAGATGCACCGGTACAAAGATTCCAGGATTATCTTGTATCGGTATAAAATGATTATGTACCTGTACAAAATTCCTTCAAATTTTTGACGAAGAGTTTTGCACCGGCTTATGCAGGTTTGTGCACCGGTTTAAGATTCTCAGGAGAACCTTGTACCGGTTCAACATTGTATTGGTACAAAATAACAAACCTAATTATATTGAATCAACAATGCTAGCTCCGGCCTCCAAACAAGGATTAAAGGTGACCGTTCAAGGTTACCTAAGCTCCGGCAAGTAGCCTCCAGTGTTAGTGTGTTTTACCCTTTTTTTTTCTCTTTGCTTCTTGTTTTCTTTTCATTCTTCCTCTGACCCACAATTCCGCTTTTTTTTTTTTTTTTGGATAGGTAACAAAACTATATAGAGATTAGAAAAGAAGAGTTAGATAACAATTTAGATTCTTATTGAGAGATTATATTATTTTTGAGAAAATTGGAGTTAGTGTTTTATCGAGAGAGAGAGAGGGGGAGGAGATTGGATCATCTCCTTTACTATATCCTCTCCTTCCTCTCTATTTCTCTGTTAATCTCACTCTCTCTCTCATTATTATTTTAAAACTTTTTATTGAAGAGAGATTGATATTAAGAGAGACATAGAGAGGAAAGAGAGAGATGCAAAGGAGAGTGAAGGAGATGATCCAAATACGAGAGGGAGAGGTGGGGGAATAATAGTGGTGTTTGCGAGGCCTACTTTTGTTCTTAAAAAAATAGGTTTTGTCTAACATGGAATACTTCACCAAGTCTTCTATGGTGCATAAGTTGGCAATATTATTATAACGAATACGAATTTTATAAAATTTATCGTTGGATTGAAAATTTATATCATATAGATCATCGCTAATAATTTTAAAGAAATTGAAAATCATTTGATATATTATTGGGACCGATCAAGATTAATGATATTTAATAAAAACCCATAAACTGTTAATTTTGATGGGTCTTAATAACATAACAACTTGTATACCATAGAAAGACTTCTGAAATGTTTCATGACTTGGTGAAATTGATGTGTACAATTTTATATATTAGACAAAAATAATTAGGAAGAGAACACGGAGCCAAAAATGGGAATGAACGTGTCTAATGTCTATCTCTAGATGTAAAGTATCTCAATAAACTCCTACATGTCCGCATATTCTAGAATAAGTCTTTAGTTATAATTATATCATAATATGAATCACAAGAAACAAATGAATTAACAAAATTTCAGTTGAAAGAAATCATTGAATTAATTAAAGATGGCGCAAAAAGTTATGTTGCCACATGAACCAAAGACACAGTCATTTGATCTGTTGAGTGGACATAGTATACCAGCTATTGGATTAGGGACATGGAAATCTGGTTCACAAGCCATTGATTCTGTGAAAACAGCCATTGTTGATGTAACTAATTTTCATTATATTATAATAATTATTATTCATGAATCAATGACTATTATATAGTTTTTGTAGAAAATGAAATTTCTGATGATTTATTTTGATGCAGAATGGCTACAGACACATTGACACTGCTGCTCAGTATGGAGTTCAAGAAGAGGTATGTTATATATGATGATCTCTCTCTGTTTGCTATAAGTTTTTAATTTGTTGAGTCTAGATATAAATTTAAATTAATCTGAATTAATGCATTAACTGCCTCTCGCCTGAACGAAAGGATCAGACACTTTCCCCTACTTTTGACAGTAGAACTAGTAAGGTAAACTTGCTTTTGCCGATTGCACTCGGATAGCGGCCTGGGCCATCCTGGAATGGCAAAAAAATAAATTAGATGGACTGGACTTGAGCTTTGTTTGGAAAGCCAGGAAAAGGTGGCATTTCCGGGCCGGTACAAGATTATAACGAATATGTTTCAAGTTAGTTTACAATTTGTATTGAATGAGTTAGCTATATGAATTTGTGGTATTTGGTAAAATTAATGATTGAATTAGTTTAAAAATATAAAATAACATATTTTTTTTAATTAACATTGCAATATACAGGGCCAATAGGGGCCAATGTTCGAACTCAGAATTTTCTACTTATTCACCTCAAGAGGTGAAATTCTGGTCACCGGACTACTTGACAAAAAAAAAAGGATAAAAGATGATGGGTTAAAATTGAGAGAAAAGTGATAGGTATTGAATTAACTTATCAAAATAAGCTATAAGCTCGTGAGAGAAATATGTTATCTAACGAGTCTTTTTTTCATATGAAATTATAAGCTATAAGATAAAAATCAGGCATTGCCAAGAGAACCTACCTCTTTACAAACTACTCTCTATTAATGCATATAAATAACAATCTATATACTCAATTGATTAAATAACTAATAACTAATGTAACACTTCTTACATGTACAACTGAATAGGTTGGACATGCACTTCAATCAGCCATGCAAGCAGGAGTTGAAAGGAAGGATCTATTTATCACCTCCAAGATATGGTAATAATGTAACATAATATATAGATACATGTTAATACCTATACTCTATGTTGATTGGTGTAATGACCCATTAGTTTGTCTTCGGAGAAACTAATGGCGGTCTCTTTAACGGTAAGGGTTGAGTATCCCAACACTCCTTATAATTCAATTTTTTATTATCATAAAAAAAAACCTATACTCAATGTTGATTCAATTGACTTTGTTTGGTGTGAAATTTTATGTCTTCTAGGTGCACTGACTTGACCCCTGAAAGGGTAAGACCTGCCCTCAACAAAACCCTTCAAGAACTCCAACTTGACTACCTTGATCTTTACTTGGTAATTAATAAACTTTCTTTTTCCACTTCTCTCATTCATGATGCATGTGATGTGATGGTTTGATGTGGGAACAAAAAAATTGGGGCTAATAATAGATATATAATGTAGGTTCACTGGCCATTTCAACTGAAAGATGGGGCAAGCCGGCCTCCTAAAGCAGGAGAAGTTTTGGAGCTTGACATGGAAGGAGTTTGGAGAGAAATGGAGAAGCTTGTTCAGGAAAATCTTGTCAAAGACATTGGAATATGCAACTTCACTCTTACTAAACTTAACAAGCTACTCAAAATTGCTCAAATAAAGCCTTCTGTATGCCAGGTCAAATTATATTTCAGACGGAAGGCGTGTCTGGTGTCTGACACGTGTTCGTACCTCAGTACTAATTAGTTACATTAATGATTAATCTTGTTTAATTCTGCTTAACTTGTGTATATGATGTTTTGTGATAGATGGAGATGCATCCTGGATGGAGAAATGACAAGATGCTTGAGGCTTGCAAGAATAATGGCATCCATATTACGGTAATTAACATCAAGGTTTTAAATAACAACCGCGGCAATGGTTGTGGTGTGATCTTTGATAAGATCACGGCCAAATGCGGCTTGATGCGCGTGTTGTGGATTTAGCAACATGCTATTTTAATTTTCTTCATTAGTCATTATTTATTTTATTTTTTATTTTGTTTTCACCACCAGTATCTGGTTCATTGGACCGCCTAATCTGGTTCGAAGGTATCAAGTGGTTTCAGGCCCCTCCCGATCGCAGTTGCGGGGGATCGAACTGTGGTCCTCCCTACTAAGTTTAGCGTCAATCACCACTGAACCGACTAACGATTGTTTCTTCATTAGTCTTTATTGTTTTGTCACATTGTGATAGAGGATATTGATTGGAATTAATGTTATAGTTGCTGCTATATCTAGGCCTATTCACCACTGGGATCAGCAGAAGGTGGGAGAGATTTGATCCATGATCAAACGGTTGATAGGATAGCCAAGAAATTGAACAAGAGTCCAGGGCAGGTGTTGGTGAAATGGGCCATTCAGAGAGGGACAAGTGTCATCCCTAAATCAACCAATCCAAATAGGATCAGAGAGAATGTTGCTGTTTTCAATTGGGAAGTTCCACAACAAGATTTCAAAAACCTTAGTAACATACCAGATCAGGTATGCCATAGCAACATCAATTACGTATTCATGAATCATGACAAGAATAATGCTAGCAACACACTCTTTAACAAACACACTTCAGCACACTCTCTTTTATTGGTTGAAGTTCACATGGGTCCCACAAAAAAATATGGACCCATATAACTTTTATGGGACCCATATAAATTTTAACCAATAGAAAAGAGTGTGTTAAAGTGTGTTTATTAAAGAGTGTGTTGCTAGCACTCCTCGACAACCTCATCATGACAATTGGAACACATTAGTTTTGTAGAAAAAATTATTAGAAAAATAGATATTTGAAATCGTAAAATTCATTCAGAATGGTCCAACTCTTGATTTCTACTATTAGAGCTATGACGTGACACGTTAACCACATGTTATATTTTATGTTGATTCCACATTATTGTCAGTCTACTAGAGACTAACTTGTGTATGAAATTCAGGTCCTCTCAAAAGACAAATTTGTCGGTGTTTACATTTATGTTTGTCCAGGGATTAATTACCGACAAATTAGTCCATAAGAGACCTAAATTTCATAGGCACGTTAGTTTATAGTGTAATCACATTAATGCGTGTTCAATATGAAGTATCATATATTCAGTGCGACATCGTAAAATTTCGAGGACCAATTTGCGATTGTAGAAAAATACTAATCGGAACACATTATTCGAGTGAATCATCACTTTCATTGGTTATTGATACATGCAGAGAAGAGTTCTGGATGGTGAAGAACTGTTTGTGAACCAGAGTGAAGGGCCATTCAAGAGTGTAGAAGATATCTGGGATCATGAAGATTAGACAACATTTACATCAAGCTACATTGTTTATTTTGTTTGTTTTTTTCAAGCCACTTAGTTGTATTAGATTAATGTACTAGCAGTTTATTAAAAAAGAGTTAAACTAGCTTGTATACATCAAGGTGCAAGGGAAACGGATTATACGCAGTTACTGCATTAACGCAGTAATAGTTATAGACCGTTCGATAAAAAAAAAACAGTTAAGATCAAAACTGTGTGAAACTGTATTGAATAAATCGTAGCCGTCTAATCACTTTTTAATGATTGAGATTGGCTACTACGTAAAACTGCGCCTATAGCAGGCAACCCCAGTAACTAGTAACTCTGTAGCAAGTAACCACATTATCTCTAATGCATAAATTGTTGTAGTTGCTTCATTACTTGTCCGTTGCATATTAGCATTAAAAATGATTATGATTTGAAAGAGTGATTAAAGTTGATTCATTAGGGGTGGCAAAGTGGGCCGCTCCTCCCCGTTTAAGCCCGTCCAAAAGTGGGGCGGGGTTGGCCAACTTAGGCGTCCGAACTCAAAATTCAAGTTTGTCCCGTTTATTGGCGAGTTGGCGTGCCGATCTATCGAATATTTTTTTTTACGGTTTGATTTACTACATAATTTACAAAATCATTAAGCATTACTAAAGAAGTCGGCTAAATATATTTTTAACAACGCATAATAGAACTTCAACGTAAACGAAAAACCTTAACTATAATACCAAAAACTGAAAACAAATACACATTAAAACACTAAACTAATCCACTTGGTTCAAAGGTAAGGAAATCTAGTTTTAGAAGTATACGGAATACATGTAATATAAGGAAGAGGAAAAGATCAATTTTTCATTAATAAAGAGAAGAAAAAAAAAATAGTGAATTGAACTCCTCAATGCATTACCCAATTTTCATTTTAAGTAAAAAAAAAAAAAGCCCGCGGGCAAAACGCGTCCCGCCAATGCCTATTTTTTAAGCAAGTTAGATGAGACGGGCCACCTGAAGGTATCAAGCCGAAAACCTCAACCCGACCTGAAAAAGTGGCAAGTGAACTCGATCAGCCTAGTTGCAAAACGGGCGGGCCCTTTGAGTTTTTATCAAATTTGACTCAACTTTTAAAATTTATAAAATTAGCCAAAAATACTAACAATAGTTTTTTATTTTTATTACTCTATTCAAACAAAAACATTTAAAAATGTAGAGATTCAATTGATCATTTAAATTTCCGAAAAATTTAAATTCTCTAAAATTTCTAGATATCTCATCCAAGCACACATATTATTGCTATTTGAACTTATCTTGAAAATCACCCTTCCAAGTAAACCATCAATCAATCTATATAAAAGATAAGTCATAAATTTGACCAAAAAAAAAAGATAAGCCATAAATATTGCTATTTGATAAATAATTAGTTAATGGCAGCCCTTTTCATAGTCTTATATAGTTTATAAGAAGGCATGCACAACAATTACATCATTTGAGCTATAAGCAAATATATTTGGTATCCCCTAAAAGTTTGAGTGTAAAACTAGATTAGTTCTAAATATTTTCACTCCACTTTTTAAGGCAACACTAATAATAAGTTCTAAATTCTTCAGCCTCCTTTTTTTTTTTCCTTTCACCTAATACAAATTTTTAGCTCAAAAAATATTACCACTTATTAGAGCTTATAACAAAAGGCCTTAACTTCCATTAAGGCGTTTAGATGATTGTCTTTTACTCATATTTCTAGCAAGTCTTGGAAGTTTTGATATTGAATTTGCTCTAGCTAACCCTCCAAGTGCTTTCCATTCTTCATCCAATTGAACTCCAACTTTTCCAGCCACAGTTTCATTATCTTCACTTTTTCTACGTGATCTTGAGTGCTTGCTTCCTGAGTGTTTGCTGCGATGATTTCGACTTCTTCTCATATTCATGGATTGAGAATGTGACAGAACGGGTTGATCGTCAAGAAATAAGCATATAGCTGCACAATCGTCGATCTTTGAGCCGGGATACTTGTATCTCCAGGCTCTAACCGCGCGCTTTACTAATAATTTTGCTGCTGTTGACTTTTTTGGCGCTGATGCAACTATGTTTACTACTTCATCGTTTGTCAGCACATCCCATATCTGTCAAGAAAATGACACAGGTTGGTGAGATAAGGAACATCGAATGTGTTTTAAAAAAGAGGTTGCATTGCAAGGGCTTAAATCCTGAAAACTAACATAACTACGAACTTACTAATATTGTTAAACTTCAACCTTAGAAATACAGATCAAGGATACAAATGTAGAGATTCTAATAATGCTTACCCCATCAGTTGCCAAAACAACAAATTCATCTTGTTCGGTAATTTTTCGATAAAACACATCTGGAGATGCAATGAGGCCATAATCTTTTAGGCAAAAGTCTCCAAAGGCTCTTGACATAGCTAGTCCAGGACAGTCATCATCAGGCATCCATATTCTGTATACATCCGGTTCTTCTTCTGCAGCGAAAACTCTACCTTCACAGTTAAAGATTCTTGACGCTTCACCTAAAAAACATTGAAGATGAAAACCAATTTACACTTAGATTTATTATAGGCTTATAAGACTTGAGAACTCATGCTAATACCAATACTTACTTGGAATATCCGGTTTCAAGTCTACGGTAAGCTGAACAGAAATAAGGTGATCTCTATCCTTCATGCAAAGAACTGCACGAGAATCGCCCAAATTTCCGACTATCAACTGGTCCCCCTGAAATTTATAGAGTAAAAGCGATTAGTCTAGTTATAAAAAATGTTTGTGAGCGCGATTTGGGTCGCGACATCAATGTTTTTGATGCGTCTATGACTGCGATCGAGGCTAGATAGGCTGCATTTAACTATGATTCTCCCTAATATCAAAATCATGATGTGATCATAATTACGAAACTTATGTAATTGTGAATATCTAGTTACATGGTTATACCTGTTTAATTAGAGTTACAGCTGTGCAACCACTGCAATAGCTATCAGTGTTAACTTCCTGAGCAAGATGATCATCCATTTCATCGAAGGATTTCAGAAAACATCCTTCCCATGAAGCAAGGGATATGTTGTTATGGCGGTTACTATCATTGTAGGCATCGTGGAAAGTTTCGGTATCTGCATCATTGGCATCATAGTATTTCATGGACGACTTCTGTTGTGCCATTTTGATTGCTTCAGATAGTTTTGAGGGTAGATTGTCACGGATAAATTGCGAAACTTTGTGTCCTAGAGGACCATGACCATCGAACACACCGCAAAAGATCACGCCTTGTTCTCCGGTATAGTCCTGAGAAGAATATAGCATATCAAACATTAATAGTCATAGCCTCATGTTTCATTCCATCAATTAACAAAATTCATCATGCTATAATATTAAAATAAAGGCCAATATTGCCAATTTGCCATAGAACATTTTCTAAAATTACAAAATAAATAATAAAGCTATGATGAACAAATGTGAAAAGAAGGATCTAATTCATAAATTCTTCAAATCCTTATCTGAAAGGCAAATAAATATTAAAGCTATGATGAACAAATCATAATTGCATGAACTAATAATTAAGAAAAAATTCAATGCTCTAATAAAAATATTATCCTATAAATTCAACATTAATGAAATTGAAATAGAACAAAAATCCCAAATAATTAAATAAAAATAATGAAAAAATTACTGGAAATAATTAAATCATAAAAAGTAAAAAAAAATGAAGATTAAGAATATTAATTACCTCCCAAACAGTCATTGAATCTTGGTTAACACCTTTCTTACCCTGTTGTGTATACATTGATACAGACTTAGAAAATCCTCTTAACCTAACAATTGCTCCATCATTTTCATACATGACATCATTAATATCCTCATAATCCTCATAATCTCCAGAATCAACCTCACTTTCCACTCTGCCTCGAACAGAAACATCGTGGCTGCAACAGCCACCCATGTTTTTATTATAAGTCAAAAACAACAACAAACAATCTAAGATAAACAAACAAGAAAACAAGGGCACCCCAGAAAATTCTAAAGGTGACCCAGATAATATTTGAAAGAGAAAACGCTAGAAAAAGAAGAAAAATGAAATCTTTGTGGAGGAAACAATAATGGGTTGGAATTCAAGAGGATGAAGCAGAGGGAATGAGAGGCTAGAGAGAAAATGGAAATGATGGGAGAAAGATATAAGGAGTTGGAACAAACAGGAAAATGGAAGAAGGGAATGGAAAAGTTGGTTTCATGTTGAGACAATTAAGGTTGAAATTTTGCATTTGTTTCTTGTCTGTATCTTGGTTGGTTTCGTTTGTTTTCTGTTTTTTCTCGGTTGGCAAATGTCAATGTTCAAAAAGAAACCAACTTTAGAGATGTAATTAATTAATTAACAGTTACATTATGGTTGTAATAATATACTTTTCCTTTTTGACTTTACACCATGGTTATAGTAAATACTATTTCAAGGAATATAATATTACTAATAATAAATCCGTCTAATTAAATACTTCCTCCCCCGACCCCAAAAAAAAAACTTCCATATAATATTAATAAAGGACCATTTTGTCTAATTTATATATATATATATATATATATATATATATATGTGTGTTATTCGTTCTAAAATATCCCTAACATTATTAACTAGAGATACTAGGCATTTTTCATAAACGTTTAGGGTCCGTTTGATACGCAAGATAGGATTAGGATATGATATGATAAGAAACCGGATAAGAATAGGATATGATAGTGGTAGGATAGGGACAATATCATTCTTTCTATAACTAACCTCGTAACGACATGTATTTTGTCCTGTATCCCTAACATTAAATATAAAAGTTTAGTTGTTCTTTCTATAGAATGACTAACGTATTTTGTTGTATATGGAAAATTGTTCTCCTAATTATCCTTGTTCCGTTTCAAATTGAGTGACACAATTGATTTTTTCACGCATGTCAATGCATAATTTTGACGATTAATATTTTTAATTATATTATAATAAAAATTATAAAAATTTGATATTTTGAAAATACGAATCCAACAACATTTATATACTAATATTTATTTTTATTTATTAGTAGAAAAATATGATTAAAACAATGTGTATGAATAATGCAATATAGTCAACTGTGTCACTCAATTTGGAATGGAGGTAGTATAATGCAAATGTTGGAACATTGTTGATAGATCCTTTATGTTTATTTTTTACTTTACTTTTGTCACTTTGTCCAATATGTTACAAATATTTTGACAATGTTTCTCTTCTAAGGTGTCGAGGCTCTTGCTAGTATGCTTCTATCATAAATTGCCATCTTTTACCAATTTTTTCTATTTTTTTATAATAGAGCTGATGATCGAACTCAAGAGATCTAGCATATTACTCAAATTTCTTATCATTAGATCAAATTCAATGACTTTATCTTTTTTGTTTTATATAGTCTAATGATGAAACTCATACATATTAAATATCGTGAATAGAGGTTTTGGGGGTTTAATTATCCCTAAAGCAATTTTTTGGCTTTTGGCTTACTCCAACAATTATAAAACGGAATGTGTTACAAGTACATATTGTTTAAGATAGTGCTAAAATTTGGTCTTTGTATGGATTTGCATCACATATTTTTAAAAATATCTTCATTGGCTTTCTAGTCTCTAGAGCAAACCCATGCATGTTTAGAGGCATACTTTTTTTTCAATGGTAAAACTTTTTAAAATAAAATAACGCAAGACTTATAAAATAAATTTTTTTTTTTAAGAAACTAAATTAGCTCAGACCTTAAGGAGGGTATATACTCTCAGGTCCCAAACCAATACCACTAGACCAACCCAAATAAGTCTATAAAATAAAAAATCTTCGTTAACCTTCTTCATTGTTTGCTTATATAAAAAAAAAATCTATAGCTAGTTAAATTAGTTTTCTTAAAAAAAATTTCCCCTAAAATTTTGAATTTTTTTTTACTAAAAATAAGATGTTCATTCATTCCAATAATTGATAGAATACATCAGATGTAAATACAAATTCAATTTCGCTAAAAACGAAAAGAATGAATCTGCGAACAAACTCACATCATCCAAGTTAATAGCACACAACAGCAAAATGCATACAAGTAATATGATAAAATTAAAGTCACCAGAGTGTCCATGCTTCCGGATCTGCAACGTTGACGTCCAAATCATTGATTGAATCTGCAATTGATTGAAGTTGATCTTTCAATATGAACTAAACAAACATCGTAACACGACGGATAATCCAAAACGCCGCACCAATCGGACGACGACCAACACACTGCTGGACTTAGACGACTAAAATCACAACAAAAGAAAAACTCAAAAACTTGATTATGTGAAAATCATTTATTTAGATTAAACGAGATGAAAATAAAATGCACCACTCAAGGAAGAAGAAGGAGACTTGAAGAAAAGAAAATTAGGGTCGACCGAGAGAGGGGAAAATAAAAAAAATGCACGTTGAAACCTGATAACACAATATTGAAATTTAAAACCTTAGTTTAGTTGCTTGGCCGTCCCGTGATAATTTGACTTAACAAGCTTACACTTCAACTCTTTCAACTTTTTAGAATAGGGACCTTTTTGAAAGAAATATTAATATTACATATACTAAAATGAAACATCACATAGAGATACAAAAAATAGTTGATCATTTTCCAGGTAGAAGAACAATTTGCAAATTTGGATAAAATACACACCGTTACAAGGTTAATTAAGGGAAAAATTACATAAAAGACCAAATTAAAATCTACAATAAAATTATTTTTCGTTAATTTAACTCAGTTGGTAGGTTGGAACGTCGCAAAAATTGAGATTCAAACCTCAAACACTACACTTATTCGGCTTAAAAAGGTGGACCAATTATCTATCGTCGAATAATAATTCACACTCTAGTGTTTAAAATGAGTTTGTATCCACAAGAATCGTGTCAAAGCTACTAGTTTCGCTTAGAAATTTAGACAATTAAATAAGTAAATAAAAGTGTGTTGCATTCGCTTTGTTTGTTTGAAAATGTTTTGACAATCAAAAGTAAATAACAATTAAATAAAAGATGTGCGAATAAATGAGAACGGGTGGTTAATTCCTTTCGAATTCCTCCCTTATTCCTGCTTGGTAACAGACGTTATACATGCTTACTATTCCTTTATTATCTCACGGATGAATTTCTCTTAGATAAGTTGAGAGTTATTATTCCTTACCCTATTGCAAGTGAGGAAGCTATGGTCAATCCCCGGTAAGGTAACTCTTGTTTGTCACGTTTTCTACCTTAACAAGTCGTCACGTATTATCCCTACCTTGTTTGCCTAATTGTAATCATGCAAAATTTAACTATGTGTGATTCTTAATCCTAATAACCCCTAACCTTAGGTACTAAATTTAATGGTCCTAAATCTTGGTTAGTTATATTATCCTTATTGTCAGGATCTAGTATGTTGTCACGAGATCAACTAATTCTTATGAGTTCATTCTATAATGTGATCAATATTAAGAACAAAGCATTAAAACAAGATAATAATAGATAATAACTGAATAATAATTGAATATGATCTTTTTCGAATCAATTACATGGACTCAAACATTCATAAGCGAATTCATTTACTTGACCTAACCTAGAAGTATTTAACTACTAAAGACAATAAGAAGGAGAATAACCTTATGTCTTTGGAGTTCCTTAGCCCTCCTTGCCTCCTCCATAGAGTTCTCATAACTCTTGCTTGTTGCTCTGAATGTTTTGGAATGAATAATTGTGAATGAGGATGACTCTATTTATAGTTTTCTTATCAGGCTTGAGCTTTTATCGCGCCTCATCCTATCCATCGTTGCCACGATGGAACAGCCACATCGTGGTCAGTGGTCACCATGGGTCTTATCGTGGTACGATGACTTGATTTGTTGCAGATTTTCTTCAAAAATAAAACAAATGTATCGTGCTGCGATGACTTCCATTGTGGGTACGATATGTACACGCTTTTCTTCATTTTTTTGCCCTTTTTTTTTTTGCATTTTCCTTTTTTTTTTCTTCTTGGTCAAATAAATTCGTAACTCTAAGTATTTGCTTGCATTTGGTCTTCAATTGCTACTAAAACTACTAAAAACTATACTAAAATACTACTAATAACATCATATAAATTTATTTCATCATTCCAAAAATAAAACCTTATCCCACTTGAATCTGTCCCCTTTCTTGAAAGAATAATAAATACACCAAAATAAGCAGATATAAGCATTAATGTAGAGTGCATGCAGGAAGCACCACTTGCAAGTAAAGTCTTCGGATCCATGCACACATGAGTTCATACCTCAAATTGCAGAGCTTGCATCACATCACATTACATCTTTTTTGGGCCATACCTTTAATATGGATTGGATATTTTCAAACTAAGAAAATCAACCAAGACTTGTGTCGATCTGTGGATAAACTTGAAAGGAGGTCATAACTTTATTTTGGTAAATGGTTAGTGGCATTGAAAACTTTAGTTTCAAATATAGATTTTTTTTTTTAATAATTAAAACAACACTTTGAAGAATCGTGTTTTAAAGTATCATCAGTAATATGGTAGGCTTAGGGGTGGAAATAGGCTGGGTCAAGGTAGAATTAGCAAGGTCTGAGTCTAATATGTCAAAAAAATTTAAGGACTAAGTCTGACTTGTAGAATGTCATAAGATTATTTTTTAGGTTTGAGTCTGACATTTTAAGGAACCTAATAACGATTGTTAGCATGATTAAAAGTTTATTTTATATGAATATATTTAAATAAGTTGTCACGACCCAACTCAAATTGTGACCGGCGCACAAACTAATATTAATCAGACAAGCTTAATGACCGAATTTAACAAACAATGAATATAATATTTCCAAATTTACCCTTCACTTCATCTAATTAAACTTCTCTATTCATTGGGTCATATCTTCATTCATATATTTATGTAGCCCCTTTGGTAGTGGAAATGGGCAACAAACGCTCATAACTTTTTGGGTTTCAGGTTCAAATCCCATTGAGGTCTTTTTTTTTTCTTTTTTTTTTTTGAATTTCTTAACTATTATTTTCATTTTATTTTTCTTAAGACTTTTATTTTTTTTATTTTAATCATTGTTTTTATACAAAGTAGCCAACAACTTCTAGTGATGAGGGGTTTAGGTAGTACGCTATAGGTCATGAGTTCAATCTCCAGCTCATTGTAAACAAAAAAAAAAGCAGCCAACAACAAAAAATATGCAAATGGCTTGAAAATTCACCTTAAAGGTGAATTAGTGGGGTATCCGGAGTTCGAACTCCGACTCATGTACATAAAGTGCAATGTCCCTGCTGTCAACTGAGTTAAGCTCACAATGACTTATTATTATGATTATTATTACTATTTTTATGGTTTTTTTTTATTATTATTAAATAAAAACAGAGATAAAAGATGAAATAGCAGTAACTACTTCCCTTTCTCGATTTGTGTGTGTCATCCTTGCGCATGAGTGATGCTAATCTTCTCTGTATCGTTTCCACTATAATTTATGGGTTCTTCTCTTACTAATATATTTGAGACTGACAATTACACTACTCAGTTGCTAATGACAGATTCATTTTCACATACACAATATGGTACAATTTTGGTCTATTCTATTATAACTAGAACATCGACTCGTGCGGTGCACGGGTCTGATTAGTTGTAAGATATATAATGATTAAATAAGATATGATAATTTCGATAATGTAAGGTATATGAAAAAAGTTGAGTAACATTAAACGATAGTTCAACAATAATTTTGGATAAATATTCATACAAAGAAAATTATGTTATATTACGGAAGACTTCCTTATAGACCACATTCGAATTCTTAGTCGTATCTTCACCGTTATCATCGATGATCAATATTTTTAATCATTTTCAAGAAGTAACTCTTGAAATTGCAACATACAACTGACCATGTGAAAACACTGGCGACAGAAGATATATCCCAACATGCTTTAAAGATTGTCCCTGACTCTTATTAATAGTCATCGCAAAAGAAATCATTATAGGAAATTGTCTCCGTTGAAATTTAAAAGGAATTCTCACGTTAGATGGTGTTAGAGAAAATCTAGGTATGAAAACCTGATCACCAATATTACTTCCTGAAATAATTTTTCCTTCAAGAGCACATTTTCCCAATTTCGTAATAATAAGTCTTGTTCCATTGCATAATTCTAATTTTTGATTCAAATTCCTTAATAGCATAACTGGAACTCCAACTTTAAGTCTCAACTTGAGATTTGGAAGTCCCGACGTAGAAATCGTGTTCAAAAAATCAGGAGTATGAACATCATCTACTGTTTGACCGTCTACATTTTGTGTGAGTGGAGTATCATAACTCAAATATGTTTTTTCTTCACCAGAAATTAAATCCAACATATAATCATTTATTGTGTCAAATATTGAATTTTTAGGAGCTAGTATAGCTCTATTTTGGAAAGGACAAAACTTATATACTTTTCTTTAGGTGCAGTTTTTACTGTGCCTCTCACAAAAAGTTAGTTATTTACATTTTTTAATTTAAAAAAAATAAAGGAAAACTGTTTTTTAATAATAATAACCACCTCCTTGTATCTAGCACAGTAAAAACTGTGTCTAAAGCACTGTACATAAGTTTAGTCCTTTTGGAAATACGTTATATCGTTCATGTTTTGTAAAAGTTGGGGATATGTGCTTTCAACGATAGAAGCAAGAGGATCACCTGAATTTGGAATCAATAAATCTGATGGAATGTCAAGTTCTAAATCATCGTCGTTGTCATCTCCAATTTCTCCATCGCCAACACCCAAAACCCATTCATAAAACAATCTTCGTTGTTCAACGTCTGCACTCGAAGCACCACCGAGAAGCCTCATGTTTTTACTAAATGTTAAAACTTCACAAAAATTCAAAAGAACCGAAGAATTAATAGTAGCATGAACAACTTATGACCTTGTACCTTTGGGTATTACTGGTAGAATTTGTCTAAAATCTCCACCAAAAACAACAACTTTTCCACCGAATGGAATGTGTTTATTTTTTCATCAACAGACTTGAGAATATCTTTTAAAGTTCGATCAACAGTTTCGAAATAGTGTTTGTTAATCATTGGTGCTTCATCCCATATGATGAGCTTTGCTTTTTGTATTAATAGCGTCAAAGGGCGCTTTTAGAAACTATGGTACATGTTGAAAACTCGTCAACATTTATAGGAATACAAAACCTTGAATGTGTTGTTCTACCGCCAGGTATAAGCAATGCAACGATCCCACTTGAGGCAACTGTTAAAACTATCTCACCTTTTGAGCGTAATGCGGCTGACATGGCCCTCCAGATAAATGTCTTCCCTGTACCGCCATAACCATAAATAAAAAATACACCAGGTTTGTTTTCGTTAGCTCTTGCCATGATTGTGTCATATAGTTTACGTTGCTCTGAAGTCATAGTTGACATCAATCTAACATGTTCCTCAACTAATGATTGTCTGTTATAATTCAATTCATCGTGTATTAAACTATTTTGTATATCAGGAACTAATGATGTGTCTGCTCTAGACATTGGAGGATAATCTTTTAAACTCTTCCCACAACTACGTAACATCATCTTAATATCTGCTAGTGCATATTGTATCAATTGATCATCAGTTAATATTAAATTTGCAATGTTAAAATCAAAATAATGAATGTGATTAGTGACATGACTATGGTTGTGTTTGGTTGTATTGCAAAAAAAAATTGATTTAGCAGAATTGAATTTGATAATAACTTTCCAAATCACACGTGATAATAACTTTCCAAATCTCACATGATAATTATTCTCTAAATTTATGATCCAGTAGAAAAAAATCATTGATCAGGAAAGGCATAAAAATATTTCGTGATGAATAATATAGTCAACAATAATTTTGATATGATATACTTTTAAAATTTATGGTGCTTATCAATTATTGCACATAATTTTAATTACAATTAGTTTGGTTGTGTATACAAGCTTATAATATAAAAGATATCTCCTTAATTTAATTATAACTTTCTTTTTGTAGAAGACATTATTCATGCCTGTAGCCGAAATGCTAGTTGACTCAGCAGCAGGACATGAATATTTAAGCATGTTAGATGGCTATTCAGGTTATAATCAAATCTTTATTGATGAAGATGATGTGCCAAAAACCGCATTTCGTTGCCCTGGTGCTTTAGGCACCTATGAGTGGGTGGTGATGCCCTTTGGATTGAAAAAGAAAAATATTGGAAAGCAAATTGCATTGAATGAAAAGCAATTACAAATAAAGATGGTTCACAAAACATACATTTCTCCTCTGACCCCAGCCTCAGCCTCTTTTGTTGTCAACTGTTGTCAACTTCTGCTTCCTAAACTTACATGCATTTCCATACATGCATTTCTTACTTTTCCACTCACAAAGAGGTGGTTATTTGTGTTTTTTCATTTTGAAAAAATAAAAGAAAATTATTTTTTAATAAAAAAAAAACTACCTCTTTGTGAGAGGAAAAGTAAGAAATGCATGTATAGAAATGCATGTAAGTTTTGTCCATAATTTATATTAGAATTGAAAAGTAGAAAATAGTTGAAAATGTTATAATTGAAAAAATGTAGTGAACAGGCCACAAGCAACAGGATAACATAACAAGAAGACAAATTTTTATGTGTTTCAGTATTTACATACTATTCTTTAATAATGGTAATTGCAGATCTAAAATATCGATGAACAAACAATAGCTTCCAATATACCGACACTAATAATAATAATAATAATAATAATAATAATAATAATAATAATAACAATAATAATAATAATAATAATAATAATAAAATAAAAGTATATAGCAACATGCAACATGCAAAGAGCAACGATAACAATTATAGTAATAGCAATATTGAGAGTAATAGTAACAGCAACAACATTAGTAATAATAATAATAATAATAACACCAACGACGAAACTTATTGCAACAAATACGGACTTGTTTTTATTTACAACTGCGGCAATTTTCCTCGCTTTTCTCCACACACCGACATGCACCACCTCATTCTCTCGCTGTTTTTTCGTTTCGTCTAGCCATATTTGTGTAGTCGAACAAATTACTCATTATGAGAGAGAGAGAGCAAATAAATTTGCATGTTATCAATTGAATAAAATCTCATCAATAGTATTAAGAGAAATGCTAGTTAAAGCGAAAGATTTTGTCCCGAAACCATCACGAACAATACATGTTGTAATTTCATTGGCTTGACTTTTCAAACCTACCCCACATGTGTATGGTAAAGCAGTTTCTGAATTTTAAGTAACACTGTCGTGATGCTTCGCGAAATTAAAATTCGCTAGAAATAGCAGCTGTAGTATTAATTGTCAAATCCACACAAGGAAAATTCTACTGTACTCACGTCAAAAATTAATGTATTTGGTATTATAAAAGATTTAACCAATAGGAAAGTAAGTTTTGTCCATGTCATCGTTTATATATTATATTTTAAAAGTTGATCAAAATAATAGTACCGGTACATTACTCTACACAATTTAACCCGCATAAATCATAAATCTTATTTGAAACTGTGTCAAACCCATCATCCCCCATCCACCCAAATCACTTTTATACAATTTAAGTTCTATTTCTATTAACATTATTTGTCTTTGTTGTTCAAGACCAAATCATTGATCATTTTAGGTTCCAATTTACACTTGTAAAATAAGGTCGGCATATTTATATAATTTTGTTACTACATTTATATTTTATGTTTAGTTAATCATTTCATGCCTCCAAAATATTTTTATTAGGCTCTTTAGTTACTCTTTTTGTCAACGTGTTATTTTATAAGTATGAAGTTTTCACTATCGACACTGGTGACTAATCTTTGTCGTGGAACATGTGAGTTAATCTCTCAGAACCGAACTTTTTCATACATATGAGCAGTTAAGAATCAAACTTCAAATAACATGCATAAGTAATTGTAATAATAAAATAATAAAAATAACAACAACATGAAGCCTGCTACAACAAACACGAGCTTGTTTTTCTTTACAACGACGGAGGTTTTCCTCTCTTCTTCTCCATACACCGCCACACACCACCTCATTGTCAAATTGTGTCGCCGTTTCATTGTCTCGCCATCTTTGTCATAGCAGGCTTCTTTGCATAAGTTTTTAAAATGATTGCACCAGTTCTTATTATTATCATAAGGGAAATGCTTCTTCTAGCGAAAATTTTCTCACGGAAATTATAGCGAATGATCTGTCAATGATGTGTCACCACTTCTCACCCCCACTTGGCCACTTGCATTTATTAATTAATTCTATATTTTCCTCTCACCACATTCATCTTCCACACCGTATTTACCAAAAAAATTCATCTTCCACCTTACACCACAACAACAACAACATCCCTTTTTACAGGAAGACATCATTTTATATGCTTCAATTTACCATTATAACATAACAGGAAGACATCACTTTATATGCTTCAATTTACTGACATTAACATGCAACACAGTACACACTATTCTTTAATAATAGTAGTTGCAGGTCTAAAATTTTAACAGTAGCTTTCTGTTGTAGATGTATAAGAAAATATTTGCTGCAAAGTTAAAACTAATGTATTGACTTGAAATTGATTAAATACAAAAGCAATCAAATAGAATACTAGAAAATAGGAAACCACTAATCCCACTTTTACAACTTCTAATAACATGGGATACTCCTAAGAATACTCCTAAGAAAAATAACAAAAGCAATTGGCATCCTGAGCCAAGCAATAATTGTTGAGGCAAAATGCAAAATCCCAATTTGATGTTTTAAAGATAACAAACATCTTAATTATATTTTAAATGTAATTCTGATCTCATTGTTATCTAACAAGTGCTCTTGAGTGTTTTAATTAGTCAGGAACAATTAAGCTTCTAATCTCAATGATATTCATTATGTTTTGGCAAAAAGAGAAGCTTCAGGATCAGTCTGAGAATGATCTCTGGTTTAAGTGCAACATTCTCCTCATGAACAAGAATACATGCAAAAGCACTTATATCATTAAGTCAACCATATACAAGACAAAGAAGCACTTTATCTTGGTTTTAACTCACAAGATCACAACAGTTCATGAACATTTAAGGCAAGGAATAAGTTGGAAAGAAAGTGACTTTCCTCTTTGGACAAAGTTAATGATCAAGCATGTGCAACATGGTAATTTCTCAAGGCATCATCTAATCAGGTGTATCAAGAATATTTGGACAAGAATTACATAGACCAATAAGGATGAGACAACACACATTCAACTCATAGTTGTCATGTACCTTCAATGTCATTATTTAATGAACATTCTCCAAGAGATTAATTCTTAATCAAGAAAAGGAAGTACATGGAAAGGACAAGTGAATAGTTATGCAAGGACATCACAGCTGCATTCCCTTCACACTACAGCTGGCCACAGGTCTGCATCATTCTACATTTGAAGATCAAGTGCAAAAATCGCCCAGATTGGAGAACGATCTCAGAATGATGCTGAGAATGACTGTCCTTTGCTTTTGAAGTTGCAAGCTCATCTACAGCTGGCCAAAACGTGCCTAAATGATCTATAACGGATATACTTGGTGAGGAAGCAATGAACAACTATCTACAGCCCATTGCAAGCTGTCATTTTGGCCCTTTTAAGTGGAAATATGAAGAACAGCAGGGAGAACGTTCTGAGAAAGATCAGTTTGAGCTTATCCACTCAACAATTCAGCATGAGCTGTCTATTTTGAATCAACTAGCCGTTGGAGAACTTCCTTTGGGACCAAGGAACTGAAGACTCAAGGTTCAACTATAAAAGGAAGGCTTTGGCAACATTGAAGAGCAAGAGTTCAATTTACAACAATCAATCTACTTGTCTTTGTGACACAAGATTTTTTAAGCTCTTCTTTAAAGATCTCTTTCACTCCATATATTGTAATATCATACTAGGATCAATATCCATTTTGAGTGAACAAAGAGAGATTTTATTGTAACTAGCTTTTTAACTTAGTTCAAGTGAGAAAGCTTTAGATCCAAACCATTATCAAAGTTGTAAAAGATTGGCTCAATTCAATACGTAACTATTGATTGAGTGACACCTCATAAAGTCTAGGATAGACTTAGGTAGATCAAGCAAGTGAAGCTTGGAAGATTGTGATCTTGGATTAGATCAAAGAAGAAGTGTATCTTGAGATCGGTAGAATCTCTTAGTGGACAATCTCACAGGAGCGTGGGGACTGGAGTAGCCCATACTATTAAGGGGTGAACCAGGATAAAATTATTGTGCCTCTTCTCTCTCCCTTAAACTCATATCAATTTTATGCAAACACAAACACACACAAATCACTTATTGTTTTGTTTGCAGCTCAGAGATCATTCTAAGATCATTCTCTTAACTTATACTATTTATTCTGAGATCATTCTAACATATGTTTTGATATCTAATTTTTAAAAGGACAATTTTTAAAGGTTCACAATTCAAACCCCCCTTTCTTGTGAAAAACTTTGCTACTTCAATTGGCATCAGAGCTCTGCCTCTAAGGTTGAGCATCTAACAAGTGCTAGAGGAAAAGATTCAGGAAGGAAGTAATGAATAAAAGCGCAAAGTTTATATCAGAGGGAGGATCTTCACATAGGCCACCACTATTTGAAGGAGATGACTACTACTATTGGAAAGACAAGATGGAACTATTTCTTAGATCACAAGATACACACATGTGGACAGTGATTGAAGTTGGTGATTACACTCCATTAGTAAAAGACTCTACTACTCCAAAGACAAAAGATGAAATGACAACTCAAGAAGCAGATAGGGTACTTCTAAACACTAAAGCTCAATTATTTATTAAAAGTGCTTTGTGTAGGGAAGAATATGACAGGATCATGGAATGCAAAACGGCCAAAGAAATGTGGACAACACTCCAAACTCACCATGAAGGTACAAGTCGTGTCAAGGAAACAAGAATTGACATTGGTGTTAGAAAATTTGAGCTATTTGAAATGAAGGAAGATGAATCAATTGATCAAATGTATGGAAGATTCACAATCATCATAAATGAACTTAACTCGTTAGGGAAGAAATTCTCTATACATGAAAGAGTGAGAAAAGTGCTTAGATGTTTACCAAAGAGTTGGAGACACATAGTAACAGCAATCACAGAGTCAAAACAAAAGATCTCACTGAGGTTAAATTAGAAGATCTCATTGGATCTTTAAAAGCTCATGAGTCCATTCTTCAGGAACACAAACCTATGAAAAACAAGATGATTGCATTAGACTCACAGACTAAAGAACGTTCTAAGAACAAAGAAGCAGTGGAGGAAGACAACAAGTTTCTTCAAGAAGATGATGAAGAAGAGTTAGCATTTTTATCTAGAAGGATACAAAAGCTAATGATGAGAAGAAATCAGATTAAGAAGAACTTTCCACCAAGAAGAAATGGACCTAAACCAGAAGTGGATATCAGCAAAATACAATGCTATGGATGTAACCAATTTGGACACTACAAGAATGAATGTCCTAAACAAAAGAACTCTCCTTACAAATCCATGATGGTAACCTGGGATGAGTTGGATGAAGTACAAGAAGCAGAAGAAGAACAAGAAGCTAATGTGTGTCTCATGACAAATGCAAACATTGAAGAGGTAACTCTAGATCCTTGCTCATCATGTCAAAAAACTGAACATCTCTTTGATAATCTTCTATATGACTCTCAAATTCTAAATTCTAAAAATGGTCAACTTAGAGATGAAGTCACTAAGTTAACCAAAGAAAGAGATGAATATAAGTCTGATAATAATATAATGAAGGAAATGATTAAAAATATGCAACTTGCACATGAAGGACTCTCTAAGCAAATTAAAGAACTTAGAGACAATCAGAAAATGAAAGAATATTCTATGATTCAAAAAGAGAATATCATTTTAAAACAAAAAGTGTCTAAACTTGAAAAAGACTTAACTAAGTTTGTCAGTACCACAGAAACTTTTGAAAATATATTAGGATCACAAGTTAATTCATATAGTAGAAATGGATTGGGATACAAACCTCTTCAAAATAAAAAACTGATTGAAAATGTTTTTGTTCCTCATAAAGAAAAAAGATTTCAAAAATATAAATGCACATTTTGTCACAAGGATGGACATCTTGAACCATTTTGTTTTAAAAAGAAATCTCTCTACAGATCAGAACATTCTCAGAACAATCTAAAAAGAAATTTTTATTCAACACCTCCTTATAAGAGATCATCTTATCAATATAAGAAGATGCCTTATAAGAGTACTAACCTTCAAGGACCCAAAAAATTATGGGTACCTAAGAATTTGTTAAATTCAAATGTAGGAATGTCATCTAGCAATGAAGAAAAAGCCTTGGTACTTGGACAGTGGTTGCTCAAGACATATGACAGGAGATAGACAAAGCTTTCTCTCATTTGAAGAGAAGGAAGGAGGAACAGTTACCTTTGGAAACAATGAAAAAGCTAGTATAAAAGGTAAAGGTACTATTGGTAAGAATAACTTTGCAAAAATTGAAAATGTTCACTATGTAGAAGGACTTAAACATAACTTAATTAGCATTAGTCAATTATGTGACAATGGCCTTGAAGTTATTTTTAGATCTCATACATGTGAAATAAAACAATCTGACAAAACTCTTTTCTATGGATCAAGAATAAAGAATGTATATGTCATATACTTAGATGAACTACCTACTGAATCCTGCTTTGTTTCCCTTGAAAGAGACAAATGGATTTGGCATAAAAGGGCTGGACATATAAGTATGAAGACTATGTCAAAACTTTCTAAACTTGATCTAGTTAGAGGCTTACCTGACATTAATTTTGACCTAGATAAAGTATGTGAATCTTGTGCAAAAGGTAAACAAGTTAAAAGTAGTTTTAAACCTAAAGATTTTGTTTCAACAAAAAGACCTCTTGAACTACTTCACATAGATTTATTTGGACCAGTCAAAACTACTAGTCTTGGTGGCAAAAATTATGGTTTTGTCATAGTTGATGACTTTTCAAGGTTTACGTGGGTGTTATTTTTAAAACATAAAGATGAATCTTTTGAAGCTTTTAAAACATTCTGTTTACAAGTTCAAAATGAGAAAAGTACCAATATTGTCTCTATAAGAAGTGATCATGGAGGAGAATTTGAAAACTCTCACTTTGAGTCATTCCTAAACAATAATGGTATATCTCATAATTTTTCTTGTCCAAGAACTCCTCAACAAAATGGAGTTGTTGAAAGGAAAAATAGAACTTTGCAAGAAATGGCAAGAACTATGATAAATGAATCAAATGTTGAAAAATATTTTTGGGCTGAAGCCATCAATACTTCTTGCTACATCTTGAACAGGGTTACCATAAGAAAAATTTTAAATAAGACACCCTATGAACTTTGGAAAGGAATTAAACCAAATATTTCCTACTTTCATATCTTTGGATGTTATTGTTATATTTTGAATATCAGAGACAACTTAGGTAAGTTTGATTCAAAATCAGATAAGGGAATATTCTTAGGTTACTCTCTAACCTCAAAAGCTTATAGAATATACAATTTGAAAACACAAGCTCTAGAAGAAAGCATGCATGTCAAGTTTGATGAATATGAAGATATATCATATACCAATATCTTTAATGATGAGGAAGAAGTAAGAAATGAACAAAGAAATGATGAGAATCAAGAACCTACAGCTCAAGGACCTCCAAAGACTTGGAGAACTGTTGGTTATCATCCACCAGAACAAATTATAGGAAATACTGAAGATGGTGTAAGAACTAGAAGAGCTTTACTAAACAAGGAGAATAATCTGGCAATGATCTCTCAGATAGAACCAAGATCAATAAATGAAGCTATCACTGATGAATCTTGGACTGAAGCCATGAAAGAAGAACTCCTGCAATTTGAAAAGAATGAAGTTTGGAATCTAGTACCACTTCCACAAAATCACTCAATCATTGGAACAAGGTGGGTCTTCAGAAACAAACTTGATGAAAATGGTAAGGTAATAAGGAATAAAGCAAGACTTGTAGCTCAAGGATATAATCAACAAGAAGGTATTGATTATGATGAGACTTTTGCTCCAGTGGCTAGATTAGAAGCCATTAGAATTTTACTTGCATATGCTTCACATAAATGTTTTAAACTTTTTCAAATGGATGTGAAAAGTGCTTTTCTAAATGGTTTTTTAAATGAAGAAGTTTATGTACATCAACCTCCTGGGTTTATTGATCAACAAAAACCTAATCATGTTTTTAAATTAACCAAAGCTCTTTATGGACTAAAACAAGCTCCAAGAGCTTGTATGAAAGATTAAGCTCATTCTTACTTAAAAATGGTTTTTCTAGAGGAAAAATTGACACTACACTTTTTAGAAAAATTGATAAACATGATTTACTTATTGTACAAGTATATGTTGATGATATTATATTTGGTGCTACTAATGAAAAGTTATGTGAAGAATTTTCTGAACTTATGCAAAGTGAATTTGAGATGAGCATGATGGGAGAACTTAGTTTCTTTCTTGGCTTGCAAGTCAAGCAACATGAAAATGGAATTTTCATCAGTCAAGAAAAATATATAAAGGATCTTCTCAAGAAATATAAGATGAATGAGGCCAAGATAATGTCAACACCAATGCATCCATCAACAAGCTTGGACAAAGATGAAAAGGGAAAAGATGTATCTGAAAAGGAATATAGGGGAATGATTGGATCACTCCTATATTTAACTGCAAGTAGACCAGACATTGTCTTCTCAGTAGGTCTATGTGCTAGATTTCAAACATCACCAAAGGAATCTCACCTAACTGTAGTAAAAAGGATCTTCAGATATCTAGTTGGTACACCAGATGTTGGTCTTTGGTACCAAAATAAATCACATTTTGAGTTAAAAGCATTTTGTGATGCTGATTATGCTGGTGACAAAGTTGAGAGAAAAAGCACCAGTGGAGCATGTCAATTTCTTGGAGAAGCTCTTGTAAGTTGGTGTTGCAGAAAACAAAACACCATAGCACTTTCAACAACTGAAGCAGAATATGTATCTGCAGCAACTTGTTGTTCTCAGGTAATATGGATCAAAAATCAACTTGAAGACTTCTCATTAAGGTACACAAAAATTAAAATCTTATGTGATAACACTAGTGCTATTAATTTGTCAAAAAACCCCATTCAGCATTCTAGGTCAAAACACATTGAAATTAAACATCACTTTATTCGTGATCATGTTAACAAAAATGATGTTGAATTAGTTTTTATTGATACTGAAAATCAGTTAGCTGATATTTTTACTAAGCCATTAGTTGAGGAACGATTCAATTTTATCAAGGAAAAGTTAAAAATCATCAGAAATCCAAGCCAGACTTGAAATATTAAATTACTTAGTCTTTTTGCAACCTTCTGAGAACGTTCTCAGATCTGCGTTTAAGTAAATTTTTGAATTTACTCTCAAACGGTTTTTTCCTTGGTTTTTGCTTTTTAAATTTATGATAAGCATTAAAGAAGATATGTTCTCCTTCCTCTCATTGGCTTACCACGATTGGTTTCTCTTTCTCCTTTTTTCTTTTCTAAAATCAAGTGCAATAACTCACTATTCATCTCTACCATCAAGTACACCTAGCCTACTACACTCTTCCTCCTTCCCAAGCTTCCACCTCTTTTTATACTCACCTAAACTCATCATTTCATCACATCACCTTCAATCAATTATCTTTTCTTCTTTCTTCAAAAAATGGCACGAACTAAGAATCCAGGAAGAAGAAGTACACGAGCTCCATTTCCACCTCTACCTTCATCCTCATCAAACTCTTCATCTTCATCAGAAACATCTGACTCCTCAAACCCTCAAACCTTTGATCAATCCAATTTCTATGATCCAAATGAACCCTTAGATCTGCAACTTCTTTCTCAGATTTTTCCACCCAAATTAATTGAACCTCCTTACAATCAAATGTTCAACCTCCTGCAGAACAAG
The DNA here is from genome assembly GCF_020283565.1 of Trifolium pratense. Classification (NCBI taxonomy): domain Eukaryota; kingdom Viridiplantae; phylum Streptophyta; class Magnoliopsida; order Fabales; family Fabaceae; genus Trifolium; species Trifolium pratense. The sequence continues at coordinate 23,904,767 of NC_060064.1, read as the reverse complement.
CTGATGAACCTTCTGAGAACGATCCCTCAGAAGAAGAAACCATCCAACTTACCCAGAAACCTAACCCTAAAACGGATGGTACCACCACTCCTAAACCTACCATTGTTGTACCAAGTCAAGCTGAAACTCCACCAATCATTTTCAAATCTAAGAAAGCCAAATCTTATGATTCTTCAAAAATCAGAAGATCATCTCGTATTATGTCTGGAATTGGTACAGGAAAGAAACCTGTTGTTGACAACACTGTCACACCATTCATGATTCAGATTCTGACAAAACCATCTCAGATTCTGAACTTGAAAAAATTGTGCTTGAACCTCTCACCTCATCAAAATCTGTACCTGCAAAACATTCGCCTGTTTCAATCAAAAAGGGTTCTGCTACTGCTGTCAAAGTTCCAAAGAAGAGGAGCTTACCTAAAAGGAAAAGACCTCAAGGAGAGCTGCTTGAAGTTCCACTCATTCATCCTGATGAAGAAGCTAAGTTTGATCAATATTGGAAAACCAAACCTGTTGCTTCTGGAAGAGTTTATGATTTTGAAGAAATTGCTAAAGGAGGAGTAGACTTGCTCAAGTTTGTGGAACCACAAGGATGGACAAAATTTTTCCAGATGAAAGATACCACAATGCCTCTGTTAGTACAAGCATTCTATTTCAATGCCAAGGTACATCCTGACAAAGACTTGATCATCTCCAACATCAAAGGAGTTGAAATCCATGTTACAGCAGACTCAATTAGTAAGCTACTTGAAGTGAAGAGAAATGGAGAAACTCTGTATGGAAAAGAATGGTATGCAGCTCAAAACATAAACAAAGATGCTTTGATCGTTGAGATGTTTACTGATGAAGGAGCTCATAGGGAACAACCACCATCATCTCTGCTTAAGAAGGAGTTTAAAATCTTCCATAACATGTGCCAACATTCTTTCTTTCCTAGGACAGGAAGCAAAGATAAGGTAACTGATAATGATCTACTTGTCATGTATCATCTATCTAAAGGTATTCCACTTGATTTACCTTTTTTGATTCTTCAACACATGATCACAATTGCAAATTCTGGAATCAAAAAGATAGCCTTACCTTATGGAATGTTACTCACTAGGATTTTTAGAGATAACCATGTAGATGAGTCTAAACAACTCTTTGATAATCAATGGTTTACTTTTGGAACAAAAAATCTGAGTCACATGAAAAAGGAAATCACTCCTGGCAACACCTCTACTGATATTGGAAACAAAAGGAAGAGAATTGATCCTGATAACAACTTGGATATGCTTGCTAAAGCATCTGGAGAACAATCAGAGAACGTTCTCCCAACTGATGAAAATGTGGAAATTCACAACACCATTTCTGATACACAGCCAATCCATTTGAATACCTCATTGAATTTAGGACCAACCTTCTCTCAAGAAGTAGAAACTTCATCTCAACAAGCTGGGAAGATTCTCCAAGGGTTTCATTCTATAACTGCTCCATTTAACACCTCTGTGTTTTCACCACTCATGTCATCATCTCATGGAAGCTTGCAATCCATGTTTAGCACTGATTTTGTAAGGAACTTGATGACATCCAACAGCCCTGATCCATCACAAATACCTGTTCCCATCTTTTCTGCTGGTACACTACCATCTTTACCAAACTCTTTTGCAACTTTGGACTCTTTTTGCTCCTCTGCAAATGCTGCTGCTGCTGCTACTTGGTCTATGCCTGCTGGTTTTGAAGGAAATTTTCAACATGAGGCTGGTACTTCCACTGATCCCAGGCCTCCCAAACGTACCAAGATTGAAAAGAGAATGTCACAGATGAGAAAAGATTTAACTCAGCTGATGAGAGGCATGTCAATGCAAAATGACATGTTAATGTATATTATGCTTGAGTTTCAGATCATGAGAAACTGGTTGAATGAGTGTGTTTGTACTCCTCTTCAGATTGTTCCACCTCCTCCAAATCCACCACCACCTGTTGAGCCATTCCCACAACCTGAAAACTCCACATCCTCTGATGATTCCAGCCCCACCATTCCTGAATAACTTCTGCTGCAACCCTCTTTTTTCTACCCTTTTCAATGATGACAAAGGGGGAGAATGATTTGAGAAAATGAGGGGGAGATTGAGAAAATGAGGGGGAGATTGAACTTGTCTTTTTGAATGCTTAATCATGTTTTAATTTACCTGTTTAGAGGATTAGATATTTTGGGAAGTTCCTTTTGCTGCTATAAGAACTTCTCCTACTATGTTGTTATTTTCTAAACTAGGATTTGTGTTTTATCTTTTGCTTGAATCATTATGTGTTAATCATGAACTAGAAATCATGTTGGATTCTCACTTTGTGAGCTTGATGATTAATGAAATCTATTTTGATTCATATTATGTGTTTTTGCTCAATTCTTTATGCTTATGCAATTATGAAAATTGGATGCTTGAATTGAGGGGGAGCTTGAAAATTAAAACACTAAACAATTTATTTGTGTTTACTAAATTGATTATATCAGAATCCCATTTTTAAAACATAATTCAAGAAGTTTGTCATCATCAAAAAGGGGGAGATTGTTGAGGCAAAATGCAAAATCCCAATTTGATGTTTTAAAGATAACAAACATCTTAATTATATTTTAAATGTAATTCTGATCTCATTGTTATCTAACAAGTGCTCTTGAGTGTTTTAATTAGTCAGGAACAATTAAACTTCTAATCTCAATGATATTCATTATGTTTTGGCAAAAAGAGAAGCTTCAGGATCAGTCTGAGAATGATCTCTGGTTTAAGTGCAACATTCTCCTCATGAACAAGAATACATGCAAAAGCACTTATATCATTAAGTCAACCATATACAAGACAAAGAAGCACTTTATCTTGGTTTTAACTCACAAGATCACAACAGTTCATGAACATTTAAGGCAAGGAATAAGTTGGAAAGAAAGTGACTTTCCTCTTTGGACAAAGTTAATGATCAAGCATGTGCAACATGATAATTTCTCAAGGCATCATCTAATCAGGTGTATCAAGAATATTTGGACAAGAATTACATAGACCAATAAGGATGAGACAACACACATTCAACTCATAGTTGTCATGTACCTTCAATGTCATTATTTAATGAACATTCTCCAAGAGATTAATTCTTAATCAAGAAAAGGAAGTACATGGAAAGGACAAGTGAATAGTTATGCAAGGACATCACAGCTGCATTCCCTTCACACTACAGCTGGCCACAGGTCTGCATCATTCTACATTTGAAGATCAAGTGCAAAAATCGCCCAGATTGGAGAACGATCTCAGAATGATGCTGAGAATGACTGTCATTTGCTTTTGAAGTTGCAAGCTCATCTACAGCTGGCCAAAACGTGCCTAAATGATCTATAACGGATATACTTGGTGAGGAAGCAATGAACAACTATCTACAGCCCATTGCAAGCTGTCATTTTGGCCCTTTTAAGTGGAAATATGAAGAACAGCAGGGAGAACGTTCTGAGAAAGATTAGTTTGAGCTTATCCACTCAACAATTCAGCATGAGCTGTCTATTTTGAATCAACTAGCCGTTGGAGAACTTCCTTTGGGACCAAGGAACTGAAGACTCAAGGTTCAACTATAAAAGGAAGGCTTTGGCAACATTGAAGAGCAAGAGTTCAATTTACAACAATCAATCTACTTGTCTTTGTGACACAAGATTTTTTAAGCTCTTCTTTAAAGATCTCTTTCACTCCATATATTGTAATATCATACTAGGATCAATATCCATTTTGAGTGAACAAAGAGAGATTTTATTGTAACTAGCTTTTTAACTTAGTTCAAGTGAGAAAGCTTTAGATCCAAACCATTATCAAAGTTGTAAAAGATTGGCTCAATTCAATACGTAACTATTGATTGAGTGACACCTCATAAAGTCTAGGATAGACTTAGGTAGATCAAGCAAGTGAAGCTTGGAAGATTGTGATCTTGGATTAGATCAAAGAAGAAGTGTATCTTGAGATCGGTAGAATCTCTTAGTGGACAATCTCACAGGAGCGTGGGGACTGGAGTAGCCCATAGTATGTTGGAACAAAATTGATTTAAAAATGTTTGCCCCTAAATCTATAAAGGTTTTGATGATAACAAAGTATTAATTAACAATTGGAAGGACTAAAAATTTATTTTAAGTGTGCAGATATAAGCATCATATAAGCTCTGAATAAAGTTCAGAGGATGTGAATTCAGAAGTTCACAAGCGCTCAGAAGATGTTAGACTTCAGAAGTTACAACCTTCAGAGGATGAAGTCTTCAGAACTTCTTGACTGACTACTAAGCTTCATCAAAGTCTGAAGATCTCTTTGAAAGCTGTGAAGATTCCCTTCACCAGTCAACTCTTCTACCAATGGAGAAAAGGACCTTTCAAGCCTGATCAGTTCAGCTACCCTCAGTTTGTCTGTTCTCTTTTGAGAACGTGGGTTTTCAGTTTTGTTAGCTGAATAAGGAAAGTCCACTCTGCAGTAGTCAAAGTAACTGAAACTCTTTCTTAGTTTTGGATACAACCAAACTGCATCAAGACAGACTGCTTGAAGACAAAAGGTTATCAACTCCAACGGCTCCTTTTGCAACGACTCTTTTCTAGTGGTATATATACTAGAAGGATCAGCTGCAACATATATACAATTATCAAGAATTGAACGTGCGCTGAACAAACTCTGAACTCTGTGATATACAAGCTCTGAACCTTTCTCAAGTGTTTTTGCACTTTAGCCAAATACTCTGTAATATTTGTATTTGCTCTATTTAGGTTCATCTAAGAGTATTTGTATATTTTTATATACTTTACTATTTACTTGAGGAAACTTAAGCTTGTGTGCTTAAGTGTGAAACTTAAGCTTGTGTGCTTAAGTGTGAAGTCTTAAGCTTGTGTGCTTGAGCATTGTTGAGAAGTCTCTTGCTTGTGTGCTTGAGCAGGTGTAATCTTGTGTGATTATAGTGAAATCCCTTGGAAGTGCAAGGGGACTGGACTACTCTCGTTTTGTGAGAGGAACCAGTATAAATTGCTTGTGTGATTTCTCTCTCTCTCTTGTTATATTGTGTGTGATTTATCCGCTGCTAACTTAGTTAAGTTAAGAACTTGAAAAAGTTTTAACTTAGCTAAAACACAATTCAACCCCCCCCTTCTTGTGTTTTCACACCTTCAATTGGCATCAGAGCGCCTGGTTTGTTACTTTCACTTAACAGTGAGACAGTAAAGATCTTGTGAGAACACTATGTCTGGAGGAGATGATAGTAGTACTAGAACTACTGGTGAAGGTGAGGCCAGTGGTGCTGGTGGTGGTCCTAGAAATGCTTTTGGTTTTGACTACTTAAGTAATGAATCACATGAACATAGTGGCAACAGAAAAGCCCCTATATTCAATGGTGATGCTTCATTATTTGAGTGGTGGAAAGAGAGACTGTATAGCAATATTACTGCTATTGATCATGAGTTGTGGGATTTGGTTGAGTTGGGAGTAACTTTTGAAAACTTAAATGAACATGGAAGGTTGTCCATTGAGCATAGAAAGTTACTCACACCAGCTAACCTAAAAACCTACACTAAGCATCATAGAGTAAAGGACATTGTTGTTGGTGCTATTAGACATGAGGATTATGTCAGAATAGAGAACAAGTCTACTGCTAAATCTATTTTTGATTCTATGTGTGCTACCTATGATGGTAATGAAAAGGTTCAAGAGGCTAAGGCTAGTCTCTTGATAAGGCAATATGAACTTTTCACTATGCAACAAGATGAAAACATTGAGACTATGTTTACAAGGTTTCAAATCCTTGTATCTGGTCTTAAAGCTCTTAAGAGAAGTTATTCCACCTATGACCATGTTCAGAAGATTCTGAGAAGTCTTCCTATTGCTTGGAGACCCAAGGTCACTGCAATAGAGGAAGCTCAAAATCTCAAGACTCTGAGTCTTGAAGCTCTGATAAGCAATCTCAGAAGCCATGAGATGGTTCTGGATGCTGACTCAGAAACTAAGAAGAAGTCCAAGTCAGTGGCTTTACAGTCAACTAGGACTACTTCTAAGGCTCTTAAGACTCAGCTTCTTGATATTGAAGAAGAATCTTCTGCTGATGGTCAAGAGGATGAGATGAATGAGGATGAGTTTGCTTTATTCACCAAGTTTCAGCAATGGAACAGATTTAACAAAAGAAATTTCAGAGGTAACAGCTCCAGAAATTTTGTCAGCAAAAAGGATGATCAGAAGAACTGCTTCAACTGTAAGAAGCCAGGACACTTTATTGCTGACTGTCCAGAAATGTCTGCTAAAGACAAAAGCAAAAGATACAGCTCAAAGAAGCAACAATTCAAGAGTAAATTGAGAAAGAGTCTGATGGCTACTTTTGAAGAGCTATCATCTGAGGAAGAAGTTGAGGAAGAAGAAGAGGCAAATCTAGCCCTGATGGCTTCAGCTGACTCAGATGTAGACTCAGACGATGAATCAGAATCAGATTCAGAAGTAACTGATGAGGTATTTTCTGACTGCTCTAAATCTCAACTTATAACTGCACTTAACAAGGTCATTGAGAAACATCTCAGAGTGTTAAGTAAACAAAAAGTTTTACAAGAAAAGCTTAACACTCTGACTGAGCAAGCAGAACATTTTCAAGGTCTATATCAAGAAACTCTGAATAGAGTAGATGACTTTGAAAAGGGTTGTGCTGTTTGTCACAAACCTATTGATGAGCAGGAAATAGCTCTTCAACAGTTTGTGCATCTCAACCTTGGGAAGAGCAAAGCTGCTAATAGAATTTATAATGTTTTAAGACATAGAGGAGAAGGACTTGGCTATGAATATGGTAGAACATATTCAAAGCTGAAGACCTTTGCCAAAAAGGTTGGAAAATCTTGGGTTTATTATGTTGTTCCACCAAGTGAAGAGGGAAAGAATCATGGTAGTGTTGAAAATGACAATGATGATCTGAATGATTTAGAAGCTGACAGCTCAGAGGAACCAAGTGCCTCAGGATCTGGAAAGAAAAGTTCAGAAGATAGAAGCTGTTCAGAACCTGAGAACATTAGTTCAGATGTTCTGAAAGCTTCAACATCTGAGACTTCAAATTCTGAATCCAAAGGAACTTCAGTACCTGAAGCTAGTCAATCTAAAAAATCAGAAGTTTTTAAAAGAAAAAATTCTAATTTCAAATCTCAGATGAAGTACAGGACTCAGATTATTTATGATTCTAGAGTCAGTAGATATAATCAATCAGAACTTGGGATTGATGATAAATACAAACCCTGGAATCATAAACAATCCAAATCCTGGAATAATAACAAATTTCAAAAGAAAAGATTTCAAAAAGGTCATTATTCCAAACCAAGATCTTTCTCTAACACTAGACAACATAATAAGCATGTTTGGACTAACAAGCGTGGACCCAGAAGATGGGTACCAAAAGCTGAAATCATGTATCATTCAGATTTACCAACTAGGAAAGGATATGTCCTACCTAAAGTATGGAAACAAGTCCTATGCAAAGGAAGAAGGGCTTATGTCCTTGACCAATGGCTGACAAGTTCTCAAGATAACAATCAGAACTTGATAAATGAAGAGGAAGAATATTGGGATGACCTTATCATTAACTGTGATAAAGAGTTCCACCGTAGTGATTAAAGTTGTTTCTCATACAGCCTGTCACTCAAAGAAGTATCATGAATCATTCATGGTATCTGGATAGTGGGTGTTCAAGGCACATGACTGGTGATAAACAACTATTTTCTAAGCTGACTATGAAAGAAGGAGGTTCTGTTGGTTTTGGAGGAAATCAGAAAGGAAAGATAATAGGTACAGGTACAGTAGGTAATTCCTCCCTATCTATTAATGATGTTTGGTTAGTTGATGGACTTAAGCATAATCTATTGAGCATAAGTCAATTTTGCGACAATGGTTATGTAGTTGTCTTTAATAAGGAATCATGTACTGTGTCTAAACAATCTGATAACACCATGATATTCAAAGGTCTGAGAAAGAACAATGTTTATAAAATTAATCTTTCTGATTTGAATGAACAAAAAGTAATGTGTCTTTTGACCTTGAGTGAAGAAAAATGGATCTGGCATAAGAGGTTAGGCCATGCTAACTGGAGGTTAATCTCTAAGCTTAGTAAGCTTGACCTTGTCAGAGGTTTACCTAAAATTAAATATCACTCAAACACACTTTGTGGTTCATGTCAAAAAGGAAAGATTACAAAGTCATCTTTTAAACCTAAGAACATTGTCTCTACCTCAAGACCATTGGAACTTCTTCACATTGATCTTTTTGGGCCAGTTAACACTGCTTCAATCAATGGAAAGAAGTATGGATTAGTAATTGTTGATGATTACAGTAGATGGACTTGGGTAAAATTCCTAAGAACAAAAGATGAAGCTTATGATGAGTTTAGCATCTTCTGCAAACAAATTCAAAATGAAAAAGGCTACACTATTTTAAAAGTTAGAAGTGATCATGGTGGAGAATTTGAAAATGAACCTTTTGAAAACTTTTGTGAAAAATATGGCATTTTGCATGAATTCTCTTCTCCTAGAACTCCTCAACAAAATGGGGTTGTAGAAAGGAAGAATAGAACTCTGCAAGAAATGGCCAGAACCATGATGCATGAAACTAAAGTAGCAAAGTTTTTATGGGCAGAAGCTGTAAACACAGCATGTTATGTTCAAAATAGAATCTATATCAGATCTAAGTTGAACAAAACTGCTTATGAATTGTTCAAAGGAAGAAAACCTGATATTTCTTATTTCCATCAGTTTGGATGTACATGTTACATCTTAAATAACAAAGTCCATCTAAAGAAATTTGATGCTAGAGGTTATAAGGGTATCTTTATAGGATATTCTGAACGCTCAAAAGCATACAGACTGTATATTTCTGAAACACATACTGTGGAAGAAAGTATGCATGTCAAATTTGATGACAAAGAGCCTGACCAAGTGTCAGAGCTTGTGGAAGGTTTGTCCAGATTTCAGGTATCAGAGGATCAATATTCAGATATTCCAAACTACTCAGAACATCCATTCTCTGAAGTACCTCTGAACACAATAGTTCCTACAGACTCTGAACAACCAAGAACTGAAGCATCTGCTGAACCTGATGTTGATGAGTCTGAAGATGATGAGCCCCCAAGAAATACTTTCAAATACAAATCATCACATCCAGAGGAACTGATTTTAGGCAACAAGGATAGTCCAAGGAAGACAAGATCTCAACTGAGAAATGAGGAATCATTAGTTGGTCTTATCTCAATGATGGAACCTTCAAAGATTGATGAAGCTCTGAAGGATGATGCTTGGATTGTAGCAATGCAAGAAGAGCTGAATCAATTCCAAAGGAATGATGTATGGACTCTAGTGCCTAAACCCTCACACAAGAACATTATTGGAACAAAATGGGTATTCAGAAACAAGCTGAATGAACAAGGTGAAGTGGTAAGGAACAAGGCTAGATTGGTTGCACAAGGTTATAGTCAACAAGAGGGGATTGACTATACTGAAACCTTTGCACCAGTTGCTAGGCTTGAAGCAATCAGGTTACTTCTATCTTATGCTGTGAATCATGGAATAACCTTGTATCAGATGGATGTTAAAAGTGCCTTCTTAAATGGTTTTATTTCTGAAGAAGTGTATGTTAAGCAACCTCCTGGTTTTGAAGATGTCTCAAACCCAGAACATGTTTTTAAATTGAAGAAATCACTGTATGGTCTGAAACAAGCTCCAAGAGCTTGGTATGATAGACTCAGTAATTTCCTTCTTGAAAAGGGTTTTGAAAAAGGAAAGGTTGACTGCACACTCTTTAGAAAAACAACCAAAGAAGACATCTTAATCATTCAAATTTATGTTGATGATATTATTTTTGGTTCAACTAATGCTGCTTTGTGCAAGAACTTTTCTAAGATAATGCAGGATGAATTTGAAATGAGCATGATGGGAGAATTGAAATTCTTTCTTGGAATTCAAATCAATCAGAAGAAGGAAGGAACTTATGTTCATCAATCAAAATACACTAAAGAACTTCTGAAGAAATTCAATCTAGATGACTGCAAGATAATGAATACTCCTATGCATCCAACTACCAACATGGGCAAGTCAGATGATGAAGGAAAGGTAGATCAAAAGGTCTACAGAGGTATGATTGGTTCCTTACTCTATCTGACAGCCTCTAGACCAGATATTTTATTCAGTGTTTGCTTATGTGCAAGATTCCAGTCAGATCCTAGAGAATCTCATCTTACAGCTGTAAAGAGAATCTTTAGGTATCTGAAAGGAACAACTAATCTTGGGCTTCTCTATAAGAAATCCAATGATTATGTGCTAAATGGATTCTGTGATGCTGACTATGCTGGAGATAAAATTGAAAGAAAATCCACAAGTGGCAATTGTCAATTTGTTGGTGAAAACCTTATCTCCTGGGCTAGTAAGAGACAAACTACTATAGCTTTGTCTACAGCAGAAGCAGAATACATTTCAGCAGCTAAGTGTTGTACACAGCTACTCTGGTTAAAATATCAGTTAGAAGATTATCAGGTAAGCAGTAACAATATTCCTTTATATTGTGATAATACTGCAGCCATTCATTTATCTAAAAATCCTATTCTACACTCTAGAGCCAAACATATCGAAATTAAACACCATTTTATCAGAGATTATGTTCAGAGAGGCATTATAGATATTAAGTTTGTTGATACTGAAAATCAATGGGCTGATATTTTTACTAAAGCTTTATCTGTTGAAAGATTTGATTTTATTAAGAAACATCTGAACATGTTTTCAATCTCTGAATGAAAAAATTTTTTTGGCAATTAAAGTGTAAGAGGTTATGTATATCAGAACTTATGATTCAGAACATCTGAAACACAAGCTCTGAAGTACTTGACTCTGATAGAGACTTTTAAATAACTCAGAGGCTCTGAACTATTTAAGTGGGAAACGTTTAGTATTCACTGCTGAACAGTTGTCCATTAAAATAGCAGTTACCGAGTAAATTTCTGCACGTGGTCTACGTGTGTCAGGTAGTGGGTGGTTAATGATGACTTTTGGTATTCAACTTTCTGTCAATTAGCGTGACTTCCCAAATTTGCTATTTTCGTGTTAACTGTGTGCATTTAAATAAAACTTACACAATACACTTGCACACTATTCACTTTCACAACCTACACTTTCATATTCTTTCTAAACCTCCAACAAACTTTCTTTCTCTCTCGTTAGTTTTCCAAACCTTACCCTAATCTCCAACAATGGCTGGTGCTTCGTCTTCTTCGTCAAAAAGGATTCCACCGTTTATATTCAAAAATCTTCAGATCGTTGGAACGAGATGGAGTTTCCAGAATCTGAACTCACTTTTCTTTCAGAGAAGATGGTTGATTTCGACGGTCTACAAGCTAATGGGTTTGATGTTAAAAAGTACTTTATCACTCAGGGATGGGATAAGTACTTTGACATGCTCAATGGTCCCATTTATCCAGATTTGTTGAAGAAATTTTGGATGAAAGCAAAGGTATTTGATAAGCATGAAGCTAAGAAGGAAGAGCTTGCAGCAATAGAAAGGAATCCTAGTCTGAAGGGTAAAACTAGGAAGGAAATGGGTTTGCTGGATTATACAGGTGTACAAATTAGGTCTAATATCTGTGGGATGAACATGGCATTCTCGCCTATTCATTTCAATGCTCTTCTTGGTCTACCTAACTCTGGGATAGAGTTAGATGTGTTTGAAAAGGATACAAGATACAGAGATGACCTTCTGCATCTCATATGCACAGATTTCTCCTTAAAAGGGAAAGTAAAGGGTTTGACTGATGAATGTAGAGTTCTTTTCAAGATCATCTTAGCAGCTATCAGTCCAAGGGTTGGTGGGACTGATACAATCTCCTGGACTCATCGTCATCTGCTGTATTTCCTTCTGACAGAAAAGAAGGTTAATCTTGGAGATTACCTCTTTGAACGGATTTGTGAAGCTATTCTTGCAAGTAAATCTCAGAGGAAAACTACTATAGTTTATCCTAGGCTGTTGTCAGACCTTCTGCATCAAGGTCATGTTGTTCAGAACTTGAAGAAATTCCACCCTGAATTGGTTGAGAAGAAGTTCTATCCAGAAATTCTGAACGCTAACTTTCTGTCCAAGATGCGTTTGATTGCATCTAAGCCTGTTGCTCCTCCACAAGAGTTCACTGTTAGGCTTGAGGATCGTCTGTATGTCGAAGGCTACCCAGTTATATCTGAAGCTGATGCTGAGCATGTTATTCAGGATTACTTGGAAGTGCTCAGACAAGAAGGTTTTGTTGTTGATAGGAGTATGGTTCCTCCTGCTCCTGTAAATCTGTATAACCCTAAGAGGAAACCAAAGAGAAAGGCTGAAGCTCAAGCTGATCTTCCTAAGCCAGATCTTCTGGTTCAGAAGAAGATTAAGGTAGAAAAAGCTATGGTTGAGCAAAGGACTAAGAGGAAGCATGAAGAATCTGCTACCAAGGCTGCTGAAGGAGCTTCAAAAGAGCCTATTGTTTTTGAGGAAGATAGTTCAGACAGTTCATCTGAAGGATCTACGTCAGAAGATGAGACTGAATCTGATGAGGAGACTCTTGCTGCTCGTTTGAGGAAAAGACCTGCTCCTATTTCCAAAGATAAAGGTAAATCTACTAAGTATGTCTTCAATGAAAATGAGATTGGAATAGGTTACACCAAACCTCTCAGAACTATTTTACCAACCTCTGATATTCCAACCTCTGATAATCCTCTTTCTGAACTCGAAAAACATCTGAGTCCTGACCCTCTAAATAATCACCCTCCCTCTCATGAAACTCAACACAAATCTAGCTCACCTCCTAAACCTAAATCACCTCAACCTCAACCTCAACTTGAAATTTCACCATCTGAACCTCAACCAGATATTCCTGTTACTGAACCAACCTCTTCTATCAAACAACCTTCTCCACAAAAATCTCCTAACCCAACTCCTGAACAAATTGCTCCTGAACCAATCCCTGAACCTAAATCTCCTGAACCATCTCCTGAACATATTTATCCTGAATCAACTTCTGACATCTCATCACCTGAACCAACCCCTGAACCCCATCCTAACCCAAGTGCTGAACATGCTTCTCCTGAGCGTATTCACACTTGTGCTCCCAAGCCTTCAGATGCAGAAGTTGTGGTTATTGACAACCTTGCTACTGAAACACCTACTCTCTCTACCATTCCCAATCCTTCACCCTCATCATCCAATCCTTTTAGTAATCTATCCACTCAATTTCATGAAGATTTGCTTAGATTATCTACAATAAAGGACAGGTTCTTAGTTTGTCCTTCTGATGTGGACCTAGAAGTTTCAAGCATTAAGGCACGGATTTGCAATGCTTTGGATGTTGCTGCTGCAAAGATTAAGGCCGTTGTTAGTAAAAGGGATCTGGATGGTATAAGCTTCATGAGGAACAGCTTGGCTAGGGCTGAGTTGAAAAGGTTAACGCCGTTCAATCATGAAGAGCATGAGCGTGCTAAGCTTGTCGCTATAGCTGCTGCTGTGAGGCGTCTGTCTGCATTCAATGATTGCTGGGTTGATTCTATTCTTCTGAAACGTCTTGAAGATCAACGGATTGAGAATGAACGTTTAGCTGAAGCTGCTGCAAGGCTTGCTGAAGAACTTCCTGAGATAAACCAAGAGGATGCTTCAGATGATGTGCTTGCTTCTCTGAACCAGGATGATGTCCTGATGATTGACTATCCAGAGGAAGGAGAACCCTCTGATAAAGGCAAGGCACCTTTGGTTGAAGAACAAGCACCTGTGATTGAAGATCAAGCTCCTGTGATGGCTAATCAGTTGCAGATTTTTCAAGAAGCCCTGAGGGAACAGCAACAAGGTTTAGAACGTCAAAGAGCTGCTCATGAGACATTGGAAACCAAAGTGGATGGTTTAGTTTCCAATGTGGGTTCCTTGAATGATAAATTCGACCAACTCTTAGCCTTTCTTAAGAAACCCTAGGATTCTATGCACATGTTTTATGCTTTCTTTTTATTCTCTGTTTATCCTCTGAACAATTTTCTTTTTAAGCTATATTTTTATGTGGTTTGTTTTATGTTTTGTTTGCTTTGCTTGTGCTAATTTTCTTTGATAAATAAGAACATAAGAACACAAGATGCTTCTAAACGAAAATTTTTATTAATGCTCCAACCATGTTGAGTACATTGGTAAAAAGAAAAAGAAAAAGACAACCTAATCCTAATCAGATGGATAAAACTCAGAAGAAATCTCTGATTTCTCCTCAGCATCATCTGATGAAATTTCAATGGGATCCGGGTTTTGCTCTTGTTCTTCTTCTTCTTGTTCCTCTTCTGGAACATAGCTAGCCAAAAACTCAACATAGTCAGCATCATCTTCATTCTCTTCAGCTTCAGAGTCTGATGAGATGATTATTATCTCCGCATCTTGTGGTTTCTTGTTGTCTTCTTTTTGTTTCTCCTCGTCTTCGCGTTTTTCGTCTTCTTTCTTTCTCTTAAACTCTGCGATGCGTAAACTAAATCTTTTCATTATTCCTACCTTCTCTTGCTTCACTTGCTTATTCTTGTTTTTACGAAGAAGGAATGTTTACTCGTTCACCTTTTTATAAAACCTTGAGCGCGTTGGTTTTCGTTTTTAAAATTAATTCACCTTTTGTAACAACCACTCTTCTTCTTTGACTGTCTTGGTTATCTAAATTTGTTTTACTTTTTGATAATGACAAAAGGGGGAGTAGTTACGCATTAATTGATAAGTTCCAAAACTGAAACCATACCTTTTATCTCGCTTTTATCTGTTAAATTAAAAGTTGTTTCTTTTAAGTTGTTTTACGTATTTTAATGCGGAGACTAAGTTAGTTGAAACTAAAATAAATTTCATAAGTAAGGATAAGTTAAGAGTGCAATTTTAACTTAGCCTTATGAGACTTAGGGGGAGAGCTTGCAAACCTCTCACTCTGAAGAAAAAATATGAAATTTGTTTTATTTCAAACCATCTTAATCTTATACTAAATTAAAATATCATGGATAAAACATAAAGTTCAGACTTTATGAAGTATCAATCTTAGGGGGAGCTTGCAAACCTCATAAACCTAAGAGAAACATGATAAGTTAATTTAACAACAATTGTCAATTAATACTGATGTTTGTCATCATCAAAAAGGGGGAGATTGTTGGAACAAAATTGATTTAAAAATGTTTGCCCCTAAATCTATAAAGGTTTTGATGATAACAAAGTATTAATTAACAATTGGAAGGACTAAAAATTTATTTTAAGTGTGCAGATATAAGCATCATATAAGCTCTGAATAAAGTTCAGAGGATGTGAATTCAGAAGTTCACAAGCGCTCAGAAGATGTTAGACTTCAGAAGTTACAACCTTCAGAGGATGAAGTCTTCAGAACTTCTTGACTGACTACTAAGCTTCATCAAAGTCTGAAGATCTCTTTGAAAGCTGTGAAGATTCCCTTCACCAGTCAACTCTTCTACCAATGGAGAAAAGGACCTTTCAAGCCTGATCAGTTCAGCTACCCTCAGTTTGTCTGTTCTCTTTTGAGAACGTGGGTTTTCAGTTTTGTTAGCTGAATAAGGAAAGTCCACTCTGCAGTAGTCAAAGTAACTGAAACTCTTTCTTAGTTTTGGATACAACCAAACTGCATCAAGACAGACTGCTTGAAGACAAAAGGTTATCAACTCCAACGGCTCCTTTTGCAACGACTCTTTTCTAGTGGTATATATACTAGAAGGATCAGCTGCAACATATATACAATTATCAAGAATTGAACGTGCGCTGAACAAACTCTGAACTCTGTGATATACAAGCTCTGAACCTTTCTCAAGTGTTTTTGCACTTTAGCCAAATACTCTGTAATATTTGTATTTGCTCTATTTAGGTTCATCTAAGAGTATTTGTATATTTTTATATACTTTACTATTTACTTGAGGAAACTTAAGCTTGTGTGCTTAAGTGTGAAACTTAAGCTTGTGTGCTTAAGTGTGAAGTCTTAAGCTTGTGTGCTTGAGCATTGTTGAGAAGTCTCTTGCTTGTGTGCTTGAGCAGGTGTAATCTTGTGTGATTATAGTGAAATCCCTTGGAAGTGCAAGGGGACTGGACTACTCTCGTTTTGTGAGAGGAACCAGTATAAATTGCTTGTGTGATTTCTCTCTCTCTCTTGTTATATTGTGTGTGATTTATCCGCTGCTAACTTAGTTAAGTTAAGAACTTGAAAAAGTTTTAACTTAGCTAAAACACAATTCAACCCCCCCCTTCTTGTGTTTTCACACCTTCATAGTATTAAGGGGTGAACCAGGATAAAATTATTGTGCCTCTTCTCTCTCCCTTAAACTCATATCAATTTTATGCAAACACAAACACACAAATCACTTATTGTTTTGTTTGCAGCTCAGAGATCATTCTAAGATCATTCTCTTAACTTATACTATTTATTCTGAGATCATTCTAACATATGTTTTGATATCTAATTTTTAAAAGGACAATTTTTAAAGGTTCACAATTCAAACCCCCCTTTCTTGTGAAAAACTTTGCTACTTCAATAATAACAATAACAATAATAGTAATAGCAACATTAAGAGTAATAGTAACAACAACAGTATTGGTAGTAATAATAATAATACTAATAACAACAATAACAAAACCAACGGCGAAGCTTGTTGCAACAAACAAAAACTTGTTTTTATTTACAACGGTCTCCACACACCGACATACAACACCTCATTGTAAAGTCGAACAAATTACTCATTGTGAGAGAGAGGGAGCAAATAAATTTGCATGTTATCAATTGAATTAAATCACATCAATAGTATTAATCGTCAAATCCATGCAACTGACTTTTATACAATTTAATTTCTATTTACATTACTTGTCTGTGTTGTTCAATACCAAATCATCGACCACTTTAGGTTCCAATTTGCACTTGTAAAATAAAGTCAACATATTTATAAAATTTTGTTACTAAATATGTATTTTATGTCTAGTCAATTATTTTATTCCTCCAAAATCTTTTTATAGGGCCGTTTAGTTACTCTCTTTTTTGTCATCATGTTATGTTATAAGTATGAAGTTTCCATTACCGATAAGGGTGGCTAATCTTTGGTGTAGAATATGTTATTTAATCTCTCTCAACCGAACTTTTTCATACATATGAGCAGTTAGGAATCAAACTTCAAACAACATGCATAATTGGAAATATAATAACAACAACAACATTGAAGCCTGCTACAACAAACACCAACTTATTTTTCTTTACAACAACAGAAGTTTTCCTCCCTTCTTCTCTATACACCACCTCATTGTCTAACTGTTCCCCGTTTCATCGTCAAGTCATCTATATCGTAGCAGACTTCTTTGCATAAGTTTTTAAGATAATTGCATCAGTTCTTATTGTTATCATAAATAGCGGGATATCAGTGCTTCCACACGTGGCGCAACTTCGGCGCGTGTCGTGGGTACCGTACTTATTTAAAAAATATGTTTTCTTTAGTAAATGAAAAATTAGATTAAGTTTGTAGAAGACATTATTAATTTAGATTAGAAATGAAAAGTTGAAAATAGTTGAAAATGTTATGATGAAAAAAGTTACTCAACAGGCAACATACCATTATAACATAACAAGAAGACAGCGTTTTATATGCTTCAATTTACTGACATTAACATGCAACACAGTACACACTATTCTTTAATAATATTAGTTGCAGGTCTAAAATTTTAACAGTAACTTTCAATATACTGACACTAACAATAATAATAATAATAGCAACATGCAACAGGCAACCTGAGCCAAGCAACAATAACAATAACAACAACAATAATAGTAATAGCAACATTAAGAGTAATAGTAACAACAACAGTATTGGTAATAATAATAATAATAATAATAATAATAATAATAATAATAATAATAATAATAACAACTAACAACACCAACCGGCGAAGCTTGTTGCAACAAACAAAAACTTATTTTTATTTACAACGGTCTCCACACACTGACATACAACACCTCATTGTCTCGGCGTTTATCTATTTCATCTCGCCATCTTTGTAAAATCGAACAAATTACTCAGTGTGAGAGAGGGAGCAAATATATATATATATATATATATATATATATATATATATATATATATATATATATATATATATATATATATATATATATATATATATTATAACAAAGTGTGCTATTGCCCAAGAGAGCAAATATATTTGCATGTTATCAATTGAATCAAATCTCATCAATAGTATTAATTGTCAAATTCATGCAACTCACTTTTATACAATTTAAGTTCTATTTCTATTTACATTATTTGTCCGTACTGTTCAAGACCAATTGATTGACCATTTTAGGATCCAATTTACACTTGTAAAATAAGATAAGCATATTTATAAAATTTTGTTACTACATTTGTATTTTATGTTTATAGTCAATCATTTCATGCCTCCAAAATCTTTTTATTGGCTCTTCAGTTACTTTCTTTTTGTCACCGTTATGTTATAAGTACGAAGTTTCCACTACGATAGAGTTGACTAATCTTTGTCGTAGAACATATGAGACACACAAGGTGAGTTAATCGATCTCTCTCAACCAAACTTTTCCATGCATATATGAGCAGTTATGAATCAATCTTCAAACATCATGTATAATAATAATAATTACAACAACAACAATAACGACCGCGAAACATGTTGCAACAATCACAGACTTATTTTTCTTTACAAGGATGGAATTTTCCTCCTTTCTCTATACACAGCCACACACCTCCTCATTGTCTCGTTGTTTCGTCATTTCATCGTCTCTCCATCTGTGTCATAGCAGATTTTTTTGCATCAGTGTTTAAGATAACTTCTGACCACATGCGTAAATGACTCAAAATCCTTACACTTAGACCAATTTATTGTTGGTGGATCTGTCAGCTACTTTAAGCCCAACAAAACCATCTATTTAATAAATTACCAACATCTTTTGATAAAAAATAAATGTCACCAAGATCTTTTACCAAAATATCCAATTAAACAAGACTATATAAAAGCCAAACCATAGACTTATATTATCATCAAATTATGGGTTCTTCTCTTACTAATGTATTTGAGACTGACAATTACACTACTCAGTTGCTAATGGTAGATTCATTTTCACATACACAATATGGTACAATTTTGGTCTTTTCTATTATAATATCTCCTTAATTTAATTATAACTTTCTTTTTGTAGTTATGTATCTAATTATTGACATGTGTTGATCAGTTCCACCACCAAAATCTCTTTTGATAGCAACTCCTATTGAAGGTGGAGAATTTCCACTTCTACTTTTCTTGCATGGTTATCTTATGTACAACTCCTTTTATTCTCAACTTATTCAACATGTGGCTTCTCATGGTTTCATCGTGGTTACTCCTCAGGTTAGTTCCTGTTTGACATTTAAATATGTAGGTAATATCTTATCTTGTTTGCAAGAAGCACTTCTAGAACATAAAATGGTCATAACCTTGAAATTAATATGAACATAAATTGGTCATTATTGACCAATAACTTTTTTTTTGGGGGACTTAAATCACATTTATTTATATTCTTAAAGACAAAAAACTTATTTAAGCCATATTTAAACAATGTGTCTTCTTGTTAAATATATAAATTTAGAACACTTAATATACACGATAAGGAAGTGTATATATCTTAGAAATGACATGTCTCATAGTTAATAATTTCTTGTAATATTATTACAATGGTATATTAGTACTGTTTATAAATTATAAAGTTTAAATATGATTTTACTCTTATATTTTCTTACAGCACATTTTTTTTCAATATAGTTACATTTTGGTGAAATAAAAGTTTTTTTTTTTTCAATCTCAGTTGTATGAAGTGGATTTACCAAATATAAATGGTGAGATTTACTCGGTAGTTGCAATAACAAATTGGTTATTTAAAGGACTTAGCAAGATTCTTCCATCAAACATAATACCAAATCTTGATAAGTTAGCACTTGGTGGACATAGTTGCGGCGGTAAAACATCATTTGCTATTGCTCTAAGAAAATTAAACATCACAACTGATTTAAAATTTTCAGCCATAATAGGAGTTGATCCAATTGATGGACCAGAAACAGGAATACATACATCACCACAAATTCTCACTTATGTTCCTCATTCATTTAACTTTGATATGGCAACACTAGTTATTGGTTCTGGTTTAGGTGATTTAAAAAAGAACCTTTTGTTCCCTCCTTGTTCACCTATAGGTGTCAATCACGAGAATTTTTTTAATGAATGTAACAAACCATCTTGGCATTTTGTGGCTGAGCATTATGGTCATAATGATATGATGGATGATGATACTAAGGGAGGTAAAGGGAAATTGAGTTATTGTTTTTGTAAGAATGGACAATCAAGGAAACCTATAAGGAAATTTGTTGGAGGAGTTATGGTTGCATTCTTGAAAGCTTATATAGTTGGTGATAATGTGGACTTATTGGCTATAAGAGACAAGAATGTGAGTGTACCTTTGGAGATGAAATTTGATTATATTGTATGAAATTAAGAAAAGATATAAAATAAAGTATATGTTTTCGTTGGGCATTCATGCCAACTAATGAGACAATAACTATCTCTATGCATTTTACATGAACATCATGTTTTGAGATATATAAAAAGTCATGTTGGAGTTAATTTCAAATTCAAATATTGAAATTTTTTAATAATTAAAACAACACTCTGATGAATCGTGTTTCAAAGTATCATTAGGAATATGGTAGACTTAGGGGTGGAAATAGGCTGGGTCAAGTTAGAATTTGCAAGGTCTAAGTCTAATATGTCAAAAAAATTTAAGGACTAAGTCTGACTTGTAGCATGTCATAAGATTATTTTCTAGTTATGAGTCTGACATTTTGAGAGCCTAATAACGATTGTTAGCATGATTAAAAGTTTATTTTATATGAACATATTTAAATAAGTTGTCGCGACCCAACTCAAATCATGACCAGCACACAAACTAATATTGGTCCAGCAAGCCTAATGATCGAATTTAACAAACAATAAATATAATATTTTATGCTAACTCTCATGATTTGAGTAGAAGTAAATTGCATAATATCAATTGAAGTGAACGCTAATTCTCACGAACGTCTCCTCGCGAGGAGAGCAAAATAAAGCTCCAACGAGCTCCTCCTCGTGGGTGTCTCGCAAAGCCCTTTACGAGCACGCTAGAATATCTCATCTTCGTAAGCCCTTAAACGCTCATGAACATCACTTCGTATCCGCGAGCAGAGTTACAACAAACTTATAAGTGATTCTCCTCGATGCGCGAGCTAATCATAAAGTCATTATTCTTATGTCTAGGAGCAACGACTTGGGGGCTCCTATTTTGGATTGGGCCTAAAGACTAGCCCAAATCCACTCCTGTTAGGATGTCAAGGACGACCCAACAAGGACATGACCTTATTGCCCATGTCATCGCGCATATTTCCCACGTACTCCTCATGATGAGGACACGTGCTCTTCCGAGTCTACTATAATATAGACCATATTCACTAAATATACAATGAACCTAAAATGTACATTTTTGCTTATAAAGTGTTACGAATTGGAGGGAGTACATTTTACCCTAAAAAAGAAAAACTCTTAATATGTGATTAAGATTTACTTGTGTCACCCTATCGGTTACTCACGCGCCCTACGCCTTTCCCATTTTACCCTTCCCCTACTTAAGTAGCGGACGTAAAATGAGAAATCTTGAGGAAAAACACCCTACATGAAAATTCAAGATTTTTACAAGTTCTCTACTTAAATAGCGGATTAATTCTCTACTTAAGTAGCGGACGTTAACAAAATTTGAGAAAAAAACACTCCCCTAACATGAAAATTTCTCATTTAAGTAGCAGATGTTATAAAATGAGTTTTTTGAGAGAGAAAAAAAACCCTCCTACCATGAAATTTTCAAGATTTTAAATGTAGAATCCGCTACTTAAGTAGCGGATGGAGGTATTTTAATAATCTTGTAGAACGCGTCTGAAATCCAGTAGGGTGGCAAAAGTAAATCTCACCTGATTTATCATTGGAATTTGGAAGGTATATCTAGAAGACAATACACTATTAAACTTGATGTACTTCTAAACTATTTACCAATATTTACATTGGAAAGAAAGAATTCTGAAATCTGAACCACAAAATATATTACATTGGCAAGAAGGAACTCGGAAATCTGAACCACAAAATTTAATGGAGGATGATTTCGACACCTGATCTTTGCCACTACAGACCTTCTAAAAGTTTATCTTCCAATGTGTATAAGCTTAATTATATTCTTATTCTGGAAACTAATTTACAGACAATTTTTTTTGTTTGAAAATATATTTTTAATAAATGTAGTTGCAAAAATGAGGTGTCAATATCAACTCCTAAAATTACCAAGGCGACCTTGTTAAAAGATGATCTTATTAAGATGTTCCCTTAGAATATTTGTTAAAGAATTTAAAAAATTATTTATTTATTTTTTTGGTTGAAAAAGACATTTTGGTAATTTATTGCAATGAGAACCTTACCACTTCTTTCACCATCACCATCCATCTCTCCCATAAAATGATTACTAGTAAGAAAATACCAAGATATTTATTTCCATCGTTGTTTTTCCCTTTTCATTTGCTACCATGTGATGTGTTTCATATCAATGTGGAATCTTATTTGCTCCAGCTAAGTTGCAACTCATAATTAACTTATTTTGGTTGCTGCTGTCACCAAACAATAATAGAAGCCACACATTATGATATTTTTCTAGTGCTTAGTATTGTTCTTTCTTTCTTTAGTTAGCATATTATATGCATAGATATGAAATTTTTACCGTTATTTGACAGTCACTAATATTCATCAGAAAATTTGTAGAACATACAAAATGAATTCTTTCATTTGTTGAAGAAATCTAAATTTCTTACTACTTAAATTAATCAATTATTGGTTTTTTTAGTCTTTCTTTAATTAACACCTTTGTGGCAACCCCACAGAGTTGAAAGTCACCCGCTAGGGATAGTGAACCTAATAAAGGGAAAAAGCACAAAAAAAAAGCTACAAAGAAAGAAGCATTCCAAAATATAGCATCTCACCACAACTAGCAACATCAAAGTCCCTCTTGCATCTTATTAACTGTACAGCCACTAAAAAAACCACTAAAAACATTAAATAAAAATAGTACAAAACACTTCAAAATATAAGCTTACAATTTAAACATTTTTAAATAATAAAAAAAAAAATAAGATCAAGAGAAATACACCATCATACAAAGTCTAAGAGAGATACACCATCATATAATTATAACCTACAAATTGAAAAAAAAATCTAAATTTGAACTCAAATTACTACAGTGTAAACAGAAGGTCCAATCATGTGTATCAATCTTAATGTTTACAATTTAACCTTTTATAGTGCCAAAAATAGCATAACACTATACCCGTGGAAATCATGTCAATGCTTACTAGCTTCTAATAAAAGAAAATGACATTTCAACAATCATGCAACACTACTACTGGAATACATCTTATTTAAACAAAACTGGTAAAGTCTCACACTGATGTTACTTAAATGACATCTAATATCTTCCTTTCCCTTTTCTAAATACCAACTAAATTCAAAGAAAAGAGAGAGAGATGCTGATAATCCTTTTTCTTTCCAACACTCTTTTCAAAACAGTATTATTGAGTGAAATCCATTTGGACCCAATCTCACTTTGAAAATTGATAGCAGGAAATACAAAACGGTTTTTGCCTTCTATTTCACACACCCTCTCTCCTCTTTACGTGTTAAGTTACCTAAAGGTAGAGAACTTGGCTATCTCTCTATTTCTCACACCCTCTCTGCTCTTTATACCAAAGGCAGAAAACTCGGCTAGAGGGTTCAGGGAAACAATTATTATAACAGTGATTGGTTCTTTTAACATCTCTCCAATCAAAATTGTACATGTATCATTGGCGTGTTTCGTTAGCTAGCAGTTTCCATCATACTAAATAACATTGCTGTTAGGATTATTCATTGAAAAAGAGAGCCTATCCCTGCAATTAGCAGTTTAGCATCAAAGTTGGATGCAATAACAATGTCAATGATTTAGCTTTCTATCCTCCTACCCTACTTAGGAGTTATTTTTAGGTGCTTGCTTCCCGTTCAAGTAAGTATGATTTGACTATTTATGAATTTGTCTCAAAATTAACAATTTTAGGAAATTAACAAAGGAATACTTGACTTCAAGTCTCACAAATCAACACTGTTTCCCATTTATGGCAATGAACGTAAAGAAAACTGTCACACACTTTCAAGTGAAAAGCCTCTGACCTTAAAATCCCCTAACAGTTTTAATGTACATATAATAAAACCAAACTGACAAAATAGAACAATCAAATTTATTCCAAAAAAATATAAAAATAGAACAATCAAATTCTCTTCAGAGTATAAGCAAATAAGAGATGACAGAATCTAGTTATCAATTTCCATATCTATACAAGGTAAATCAAAGATGACATATGAGCAGAGAATACAGTTAATTTCAAGAAATGCATTGATTTTCAATTCCAATGTTTGCATGGAAAGAAATTTGAAACAAGGTAATATTCTCTAATTTCTATTGTGTGGGGAAAAAAGGGAGGATGGGAAGTGATATATTTGAAAACAATAGTGTTACGGAACAAGTATAGAAGAATTTCACCTATCATGCAATTAAAACCATTGATGAACAAGAATTCCACTTTGTCGAAGAGAATTGAAGAGCTCCAAGCATTGATCATATGTTTTCTCATACTTTGAACTCCTCTGCCCAGGACAACATCTCTGCCACCTATTGTAATGGCATTCAAGGAAAATCTCATCTATCAAACATATCGCCCCAGTTTCAAACAACCTCGGAATGAGATCAAATTCAGTACCCTCCACATCCATTTTCATCACAACAAAATCATTCTTTGAAACCGTGTTCTTCAACCAATTAGCAAAATCAAATCCCTGCATCTTCTCCACCTCCCCATCAAACTCCTTCCCTGTCATCTGCAAAGGTTGAATCCTACCCATTCCTCTTCCTTTAACTGACACATGCTCCCCTGGATCACGATGAATCTCAAAAGCCAAAGTCTCATTCTTCACCCAAGCAGCATAAGGAATCAAAGTAAGCCCTTTCTTCATCCCATACTCCTTATGGAAAGTCTTATCAGCTTCAATAGCATACACATGAAATGTCTTGTTCTGTTTAGGATACTGTTTCCTAAACCAAGATCCTATACTAGAACCATAGCTTCTAGCTCCAACATCAACATACAAATACCTATTTTTGAAACTTATATCAACCATTGAAGAAAGATACTTTATGTTCATTATATTCCTTTTCAATGTAATCCATGGTTTCAACGGTTCCGTTTCAATCAAAGGCTCAGCAATCCTAATCAAATCTTTCTTATAACCAGGAACATAACAATTTCCATTTGAATGTGAATAATAATCACTGTCAAATTTACCAGAACCATAATCAACACACTCATTTTTCAATACAGTTTCATGTATATAAGGCATTGAAGAATCAAACCCTTCTAAAACATGCAATTTCACTACTTTGAAACAATGAAACAAATCAAGGAATGAATTGAAACTATAAGTATCTTTAGGGTTTGTGAAATGAAATACCGCAAATCCTTCCGGTTTCAGCGTCCGAGCAATCTCTGCTGCGAAAACAGCCGGCTTCGCCGACCTCGCGAACGAGCCTTCACCGGAAAACACAAAATCAAAGTAACCGTCACCGAACGGAATCCGCTCACCGGTTCCTGATTTCACAAGCGGCTTTACTGATTTCTTCGAGATTCCGATGGCGTTTTTGACGCCGATTTCCCTCAGAGCGAAAACATCCCGTCCGGTCGGCGTTTCAACGCAGAGAGACTTCGACTCCGGCGAAAGGTAACCGCCGCCGATCAAATCATGAAAAACCGACGAGTAGAAACTCACACTGTCAAGCCACTCCTTGCTAGAATAAAGCTCCGATAACGATGAATTACCACGGCCGGCGCCGGGACCTGAGTCAACGGAGATAGGATCATTACCGGAAATAGCGAGACTGAATGTCTCCGGAAGTGAGAAGAAGCAGAAATCGGCGACGTTACATGACTCGCCGGCGATGGAGATGACGTAAGCGAAACGAATAGCGATGATGAATACGCCGGAGAGAAGTAACCGTATTAGAAGGTTCCGGACAGAGCTAGGTTTCGCTGCGGTATGTTCCATGGAAGCCACTGTGCACTTCTTTTTCATAATAGAAAAATTTAAACTATAATAAAAAATAAAAAAAAAAACAATTAAAAAAAATTAGAGTTTATTTTATCGGGAGCAGAATCTTGATGAAGTATGGTTTGCTCCGATTAAGGGTTTTGGTTCGGTGGTAGAGATTGGGAAATAGAGAAAAAGGCGAGGGGTAAAACGGGAACAGCGCATGGTTTTTGAGAAAGAATGAGGTTTAAGGTTTGTGTGTTTGGGGAAGTGAAGAGTGAGCCCGTGAGTGACTCGGGAGTGTGTGACTCAGTGATGATGGTAGAAGAAGAATAAAAGAGAGTGGAGAGGGAAAGTGTGAGTAAAGTGAAGCGGTTTGTGATGCGTGGATGGAGGAGTTTAGTCTTTTTCGGATTTCT